>NC_089804.1:22616925-22779425 GCF_029633855.1 Hoplias malabaricus | reverse complement strand
TGTTTGGATGTGTAACATATTGCACAATGTGCTTTTATCATGTATCGCTAATAATGCTAACTGGGAACAGGCTAACAATGAAAACCCAGGGCACAGGGTTTTCTGAATGTTTAACTGCTGGGTCATCCAACTTAAAAGGAACGCAGGAGCTCAACACACTCGGAGGTGAACACTACATATCCAGTTCTTTTATGTCAACAAACCTGCCCAAAGAGAGCACGGACAATTATACTTTCCCGGATTTTCAGATACGGATGGCTGTGGCATCACCCAGGATCAAATTCACAGGGTCAGCGCAGCACAGCGCACATTTAGGCCCCAGATTGTTATTTTATTGAATAATAAATGCACACTACATGCATTTTCACAGCAGTTAAGGGCCTGCATTCATTTGCTGAGAAAAGCTAATGGCAGCGCGTCAGCAGTCCACTGTGTTAACACAGAAGATGGAGTTCTTGTTGAAACGGCACAGCTGTAATGAGGAGAGTGATAGGAATCAGTATTTCTCTCTGAGACTGTGCTGACAGCAAGAGAAACGAGGACGCGAGGCGACAGGCAGGATTGCATTCGTCCTATAAAATAATACAATAAGAAAGATTACATTATCATAACGCTGGATGGCATACGTGTGTTTTAACCAGTGCCTCAGCATCTTTCCCTAATCATAGTGAGAGTGAAACTACATTACTGAGGAATTACTTTAAAGTGTAAAGACCTTTAAAAGAACGACTTTTAAAGGCCAAGAACCTTTTGAAACATTTGGAATGTTTATTTAAAATGTTAAAAAATGCACATTAATTTGGCTGAAACAAGACCACCCAGTTTTTTGTGGGCTGTCTACGTCCAAAACATGGTGAGCACAGAGAAATAAGAGCACTAAATAAAATCAGAGAAAACAGGAGAAAGAGAACGCAGGGCTCGTCATCATTTAAAGGAACCGGTGCTGTAACTGGCCGTTCTAACAGGACTGTAAAGACAGGGAGATAATGCTCCTGTGTGGTTTGATCCTTGTGGTATTTTGATCAAATGCAGGTCATAGATGTTTCACTTAGAACTGCGTTCTCTTGTGGAAAAGGGGGGAAAAAATAAAACCAATGAGGATTTCTGAAAGGTAGCATTTTTAACCCAGTGGTAAAGTGTAGCACAGTGTTTTGTTGTTGTTTGTACTGTACTCATTTACGGGGCTGCTGCAGGTGTACATCTATAAAGATCATGTGAACTGAACATAAATCATGTTCATGCAACAGTAAAACTCACTGAGACAAAAAAAAAATTAAAATCTGTCAAGCCAAACGTCAAGTAAACACACGTGTTATTGCCATGCTCCCTCATCTAACGTGTCATGAGATTTGGGACGGAGCAGTGGACGTTGATGGTAATAGGTACAGTTTAAAAAAAAAATAAAAAAATAAATTAACCCTTAAAACTCCAGGCAGATGCTTTTGGAAATGAGTGTGTTATTTCTTTTAACAGAAACGCAAGACATTTTAAAAAACGTATTATATTCCTGTGGACTGGCTGCCTTTCCCATAGATTCCCATAGAATTGGCTTGGGGCAAAGTGCTAACTCAGAAATATATGTTCCAATCCACCTACCAACGTGTGTTTTTGGACTGTGGGAGGAAACCAGAGCACCCGGAGGAAACCCACGCAGACCCAGGGAGAACACACCACACTCCTCACAAACAATCACCCGGAGGAAACTCACGCAGACACAAGGAGAACACACCACACTCCTCACAGACAGTCACCCGGAGGAAACCCACACAGACACAAGGAGAACACACCACACTCCTCACAGACAGTCACCCGGAGGAAACCCACGCAGACACAGAGAGAACACACCACACTCCTCACAGACAGTCACCTGGAGGAAACCCACGCAGACACAGGGAGAACACACCACACTCCTCACAGACAGTCACCCGGAGGAAACCCACGCAGACACAGGGAGAACACACCACACTCCTCACAGACAGTCACCCGGAGGAAACCCACGCAGACACAGAGAGAACACACCACACTCCTCACAGACAGTCACCTGGAGGAAACCCACGCAGACACAGAGAGAACACACCACACTCCTCACAGACAGTCACCCGGAGGAAACCCACGCAGACACAGAGAGAACACACCACACTCCTCACAGACAGTCACCTGGAGGAAACCCACGCAGACACAGGGAGAACACACCACACTCCTCACAGACAGTCACCCGGAGGAAACCCACGCAGACACAGGGAGAACACACCACACTCCTCACAGACAGTCACCCGGAGGAGATCCACGCAGACACAGGGAGAACACACCACACTCCTCACAGACAGTCACCCGGAGGAAAGCCACGCAGACACAGAGAGAACACACCACACTCCTCACAGACAGTCACCTGGAGGAAACCCACGCAGACACAGGGAGAACACACCACACTCCTCACAGACAGTCACCCGGAGGAAACCCACGCAGACACAGGGAGAACACACCACACTCCTCACAGACAGTCACCCGGAGGAGATCCACGCAGACACAGGGAGAACACACCACACTCCTCACAGACAGTCACCTGGAGGAAACCCACGCAGACACAGGGAGAACACACCACACTCCTCACAGACAGTCACCCGGAGGAAACCCACGCAGACACAGGGAGAACACACCACACTCCTCACAGACAGTCACCCGGAGGAGATCCACGCAGACACAGGGAGAACACACCACACTCCTCACAGACAGTCACCCGGAGGAAACCCACGCAGACACAGAGAGAACACGCCACACTCCTCACAGACAGTCACCCAGAGGAAACCCACGCAGACACAGAGAGAACACACCACACTCCTCACAGACAGTCACCTGGAGTGGGACTCGAAATCCACAACCTCCAGGTCCCTGGAGCTGTGACAGAGACACTACCTGCTGCACCACCGTGCCGGCAGAAACATATGTAATATTGCTTTTTATGCAAATGCAGTGTTATTATTAGCCCTGTCTCTAAACTTATTTCACTTGAATAGTTACATTTATCCAGTGAAATATCTTCCTTTACATTTTGATTCTTGCAAGAAATAATGCCTTAGACAAGAAAAATTACACAGAATTATAACCAATATAACAGCAAAGAGATACATATAAATAGGTTTAATAGTATTATAATATGCATACAATCAAGTAAAACCTCTACATATTAATACTGTGTAAATATTAATAATGTATTCCATTGTTCACAATATTCCATACAGCAATATTAAATTACAGAGTGTAGTCCATATTTCCAGTGGATGGAGGAAGAATAATCAGCTGTGCATCTGAGCAGTGATGTCAAGACCAGTATGACATGGAATCATAATGACCTTTTTTTTGGTGCTGGTTTCTGATTGGCTGAGGGCTCTCTCCCTGGGGGCGAGTCTCACCGGCCTCATGTGTGTGGAGTAAATGGAAGCAGACAGAAATGGATTCCAACTCTGGGAGGACGTTAATGACTTTCTGTGGATCCCAGCCACCTGCCCCCAATGCTTCACCGACCAAAAGAAGCGCGTGAAAACAGAGGAAGAAACCTTTCAACACTGTCCTCCTCGAACCAGTGATTCATCGCAGTCAGATAAAACGAGGGAGGTGTTAAACACTGCTCTCTGGGGGAAATACACACTGATCAGACATTATATGACCCACCTCCTTGTCTCTACACTCACTGACGGATGTCAACCTGTTGCTCTGCATACTTTGTTTGCCCCCTTTCATTCGTTTCTTCAGGGCTCAGGACCCCCACAGAGCAGGTGTGATGTGGTGGTGGATCATTCTCAGCGCTGCAGTTACACTGACGTGGTGGTGGTGTGTTAGTGTGTTATTAATTGTAGATTTTTAAGTTCTGTAAAGTGCTGTTTACACCATTCTGTAATAAAAGGTTCAAAACAGCCCCCTCTCTTTCTGGAGAAAAGTATGTAATGGACCTTAACACAACTGAACACACTTTGGCTATGTACTGTATAAACAGAACCTAGAAGAGACTTCCTCCTCTAACAGTTCCCCAAAAAAAGAGTATTCGCAGTCCCAGGTCTAATATGGTAGTGTCTCTGTCACAGCTCCAGGGTCCTAGAGGGTGTGAGTGTTCGAGTCCCGCTCCGGGTGACTGTCTGTGAGGAGTGTGGTGTGTTCTCTCTGTGTCTGCGTGGGTTTCCTCCGGGTGACTGTCTGTGAGGAGTGTGGTGTGTTCTCTCTGTGTCTGCGTGGGTTTCCTCCAGGTGACTGTCTGTGAGGAGTGTGGTGTGTTCTCCCTGTGTCTGCGTGGGTTTCCTCCTGGTGACTGTCTGTGAGGAGTGTGGTGTGTTCTCTCTGTGTCTGCGTGGGTTTCCTCCGGGTGACTGTCTGTGAGGAGTGTGGTGTGTTCTCTCTGTGTCTGCGTGGGTTTCCTCCGGGTGACTGTCTGTGAGGAGTGTGGTGTGTTCTCTCTGTGTCTGCGTGGGTTTCCTTCGGGTGACTGTCTGTGAGGAGTGTGGTGTGTTCTCTCTGTGTCTGCGTGGGTTTCCTCCGGGTGACTGTCTGTGAGGAGTGTGGTGTGTTCTCTCTTTGTCTGCGTGGGTTTCCTCCGGGTGACTGTCTGTGAGGAGTGTGGTGTGTTCTCCCTGTGTCTGCGTGGGTTTCCTCCGGGTGACTGTCTGTGAGGAGTGTGGTGTGTTCTCTCTGTGTCTGCGTGGGTTTCCTCCCACAGTCCAAAAACACATGTTGGTAGATGGATTGGAGACTCAAAAGTGTCAGATATTAATGAGTGCTGCCTGTGAAGGACTGGCACCCCCTTCAGGGTGAATTTCTGCCTTGAGCCAAATTATTCCGGGTAGACTCCGGACTCACCCCGACCCTGAACTGTACAAGTGCTTACAGACAATGAATGAATGAATAATCCTTTATCCAGACCATGACGGAACAGTGAAGATCCGAGCACCAGTAAAAAAAAAGACAGGACAAAGGCTATATTGTGGCCACACCCCCTGATAAACCCCTTAAAGTCTGAGTGAGTAAAAGGCTCCACAACTTTTTAGATGTAATGCACTTCAGTATCCCACAGTCTCACTTCCCTTTTGTTCTTGAGTTTCAAAAGACAGCAGAGCGGCGGAGCAGCAGTGGAGACGTGGACAATCTCTCGGCTACAAGCCGCTGTCCGTATCTCTTCATGTGTCCTCCTTTTGTTCTCTGTATTAGAACAATAGTCGTTAATTACTGGACGTCCGTTCATCTGAATAAAGCAAACACTGGCTTTTTCACATGTCTTCGTTCACAGCGGCAAATACTGAAAGATAATGAAGCATCAGGGCAGTCTTTTAAACCTCACTTCTACAGCTGCACATTGTAAAATTGTTGTTAAAAGTTTCCTTAAACATCACAGAATTCAATGCAACTTCTTTAAGGCAACGCCGCTGTGGTCTCAGACGCTCAGTTCTACACAAACAGTGGGAATTATTTCTGTAAAAAAAGCCTGAAATGGAATGGGACACTCTGGAGCTGCTGCACATGAGACTAAAGTCACCAGAGAGGGGCATTAAGCCTCATAGCACTGGACTGTGCTGCACTGGCACTGTGTTCTCCAGAGGGGTGGACTTCAGAGTGGTGCTAGAGATCCTCCTATTAATGTTTTTGTGTCTGAATCCAATCAAACCTGCACAGCAGTGATTCATCATCTTGTCTCTTCCTTTAGGGATTAGTCTGTGTCGGATATTGTAGAATGGTTCTGGTACTGTTAGGTTAGTCAGGGCTCTGGAATTGTGTGGTTGGTTAGGGTTCTGGTTTGGTGGGATGAATCAGCATTCTGGTTTGGTGGGATTAGTCAGGGATTGGGTTTGGTGGGATTAGTCAGAGATCTGGTTTGGTGGGATGAGCCAGGGTTCTGTTTTGGTGGGACGAGTCAGGGTTCTGGTTTGGTGCGATGAGCCAGGGCTCTGGTTTGGTGGGATGAGCCAGGGTTCTGGTTTGGTGGGATGAGTCAGGGCTCTGGTTTGGTGGGATGAGCCAGGGTTCTGGTTTGGTGGGATGAGTCAGGGTTCTGGTTTGGTGGGATGAATCAGGGTTCTGGTTTGGTGGGATGAGTCAGGGTTCTGGTTTGGTGGGATGAGTCAGGGTTCTCGTTTGGTGGGATGAATCAGGGTTCTGGTTTGGTGGGCTGAATCAGGGTTCTGGTTTGGTAGGATGAATCAGGGTTCTGGTTTGGTGGGATGAGTCAGGGTTCTGGTTTGGTGGGATGAATCAGGGTTCTAGTTTGGTGGGATGAATCAGGGTTCGGGTTTGGTGGGATGAATCAGGGTTCTGGTTTGGTGGGATGAATCAGGGTTCTGATTTGGTGGGATTAGTCAGGGATCTGGTTTGGTGGGATGAGCCAGGGTTCTGGTTTGGTGGGATGAGTCAGGGTTCTGGTTTGGTGGGATGAGTCAGGGTTCTGGTTTGGTGGGATTAGTCAGGTATCTGGTTTGGTGGGATGAGCCAGGGTTCAGGTTTGATGGGATGAGTCAGGGTTCTGGTTTGGTGGGATTAGTCAGGGATCTGGTTTGGTGGGATGAGCCAGGGTTCTGGTTTGATGGGATGAGCCAGGGTTTTGGTTTGGTGGGATTAGCCAGGGTTAAGGCATGGTGGGATGATTCAGAGCTCGGGTATGGTGGGATGATGTTGTGGGATTAGTCTGTGCAGTGATACTGTGTCAGTCTCAGAGAGAGGGAGATGAATGCCCGCGGTACAGTTGAGTGATCAAGTGTGTCACCAGCAGTGGCGGGTCCAGGAGCGCTGGTCCATACCCCGGCCCCAGGGGCCAAGCCAGCAGATGGGGCCCTTGACGCTAAATTTCATTTTATATCATCACTGGGTCTTTCACCCCTCATTGGCTCACCATCTGGCTTCATCACACTCCTCCTCCCTTCCTCTCTCTCTCTCTCTCTCTCTGTCTCTCCTTCTCATGTTCTACCACCATGTCTCCTCCTCCTACTCCTCCTCCTTCCTCTTTCTCTCTCTCACTCTCTCACCCTCGCTTTATTCCTGCCTCTCTCTCTGCAGGGTCATTGGGTCTGATGCTGTGGGATTAGTCTGTGTCCTGATACTGTCGCTGTGTTCAAAACTGTGCCCTGTTTACTATATGGTGAAATACAGGGTGGGCCATTTATATGGATACACCTTAATCAAATGGGAATGGTTGGTGATATTAACTTCCTGTTTGTGGCACATTAGTATATGGGAGGGGGGAACTTTTCAAGATGGGTGGTGACCACGGCGGTCATTTTGAAGTCGACCATTTTGAATCCAACTAGTTTTTTCAATGGGAAGACGGTCATGTGACACATCAAACTTGTTGGGAATTTCACAAGAAAAACAATGGTGTGCCTGGTTTTAACGTAACTTTATTCTATGGATACTGGAAGCTTTTGCTAGCATTTCTCCTGCGGTGTTGCTATCACTGTGTGAAGAGTGGGAGAAGAGGGTGGCATTGACAATCCAACACAATGGGCAGCACTTTGAACACATTTTATAAGTGGTCAGAAATTTGTAAATAACTCATGAAAGAATAATGTTACGTTAAAACCAAGCACACCATTGTTTTTCTTGTGAAATTCCCAATACGTTTGATGTGTCACATGACCCTCTTCCCATTGAAAAAACAAAAGTTGGATCCAAAATGGCCGACTTCAAGATGGTCACTACCCATCTTCAAAAGTTTCCCCCCTCCCATATACTAATGTGCCACAAACAGGAAGTTAATATCACCAACCATTCCCATTTTATTAAGGTGTAATACAGGCCTTATAAATGCCCCCCCCCCTGTAGTTTGGGGGTCCGCCATTTTTGTAGTAGTGTCGGAAACTCAAACAATCCCACAATGCACTGCAAAAAGTAGTGTACAAGCCCCATGCACAATAATAGTGCACTGCATAGTGAAAAATACAGGGAACATTTTGGAAACAGTGCGAGTCTCAGCCATAACCTTACAGAACAGGGAAATCAGAGTTCTCCTCCGAGCATGTTGAGCTGTGCAAAGACTGCAGTCTGGTGGCAGGCGGTGACTAAAACTAATGTCTCCACCTCAGTGCTCTGATTATTTCTGTCTCGCCTCTGAAACCACCAAACAAAGACATGGAGACTTCTGAAGTGTCACCGAGACATTGACCTGGTCTGAATGGTAAACCTTCTGCTCCGTACGCTGCCTCGGAGAGCGTTATCTGAGAAAACAGGAAACTCAGATCAATGAAAAAAGGCAGTTTGAAAGCCATTTTGTGAATAGAGCCTGATCCTATGACATCCTTCAGTGATTTTAATGTCATCAGGATACAGGAGGTTGATCACAGAGAGGACGTGTACAATGTTTCGTTACAGCCCTGCCCTTGATAAACCCCTCCAGCCTTCACAGGCCTGTAAATATCTGTTGACATGCTCAGAGTTAGTGAGCAGATCCTCATCTGGAAGGTGCTGTAGCTGCCAGCGCTGATTTATTAAAGGTCATAAAGGGCTGGTCCATGTCCTAAAACAGTTGTCATCGCTGATCAGTGTCTATGGATTTCTCCAGCCATGTCCAGATCCGTGAATCCCACGGCGTCTGACCGGACAGCGCTTGTCTGCAGCAGCACGCTGGTTAAAGACTGAGCAGAGCGGGTTCTTCTGGGCCCCTCCACAAGGGGATTATATTTCGGGAGACAGCCAGCTAAGAAGATTATAAGCACAGTTTTCAATTTATCTCTCGCCCCCAGACGCCACTTATTGACGGCTTCCCCCTTATCGCTGTTTCCCAGAATCCGTGCGTGATTGGCATCGTCTTCCCAATCTGCCACTTTGGAAACTGTTGGTTTAAGCTATCAGCAAATTAGGTTTTTTTTCCCTGGACCCTAAAATTTTTGATGCCGTCTGTCTGTTGTTTCAGCACCGTTTCGTCTGATTCTGCCTCCAGTAGGAGAGGAGAGGGCAGGGTCCTGTGGAAGAGAGGTTGTGTTAAGTTGTAAATGACGCTTTCCGCTGCGTGAAGGTGCACACACACACACACACACACACACACACATCTTGTATAATCTTCAAACAAAAGCATTGCCCAAGAGTATGGGCCCCCATTGGAGCAACCGCACATAAACCAGAGGTCGTCAAGCACAGTGCCAAGGACTGGCTACAGACATTAAAGTCCCCCAGCACTGGGGCCTGCTGTGGAGCAGTGGAGCAGTTTTCCCAAAGGGATGGAGCTCAGTCCAGCACCTCTGACATTAGTTAAGCTCATGTGTGGCTGCTCCAGTCCCATCTATTGGCCAGTGCTCTTGCTATAGTCCTCAACCAATCAACACACTCGGTTTACTCCACTGTTTATTTTCTCCACACAGTGTGGTCAGTAGGGGGAGCAGTGTACTCACCGCTCCACCTCAAACTTGACTGTGAGGGCAGTCACTGGCTCACTACCAAAAAATCAGCATGGATGTTTTATGTAAATGAGTAAGGGAGGTGCTTGATTTCCCACACTCAAGCTGATTCATCAACTGCGTTGAAATCTCAGCTGGTTTCCGCTCTGTAAAAACTCCCTCTACTGGACAAACTTTATAGCATTAATAATGTTTATAAAGAATAAACAGAAACAAAGAGAAGACAGAAGAATGAAATGATCATGTAGTAATTTTAAAAAGTATATTTGAACAGTGTGTTATTGCAGTGTATTAGGGTTATAATATTGGTTGAATATAAATCATAAAAATGTGGCTTAACTCAGTGGCTCCTGAAGTTTTTAGTCTAATATTATGAGGTTAGTTTAAACCATATCAGGCTTTAATAAACCTCGGGTTTAAGTTTAAGCTCGGTTTGGATTTGTGTTCCCGAGCAGAAGAAGCCCAGAACTTGTGCGTAGCGCTGTACGATTCACGCGCAATTGAGCCGAATTGGTGCAACACGAAAGCGAGCGAGCACGCACACACACACACACACACACACACACACACACAGAAAGACACACACATACACACACAAAGCGTATAAAAAGCCCCGAGACAAGAAGATGCTCCAGTGTGGAGCCCGCTGCGTTCTCAGTGGTGGACATGGCACGACTTTCAGATGACATTGAGGCTATGTAGATGAGAGCGTGCGCGTGAGTGTGTGCGTGCGTGTGTGTGCGTGTGTGTGTGTGTGTGTGTGTGTGTGTGTGTGTGTGTTTGTTAGAGGGGGGAGATGTAACTGCATCTTCGGGCGCTGATGTTAGAGGTGGAGGCAGAGGGAGAAGCTGCGTTTTCCTGCTCTTCCTTCAGCACCACGCCGCTGGACAGCGCCTCTTCTCTTCTTTTTCTTTATTTTTCCACTTTTCCCTCTTTTCCCTCCCTCTTTTTCCTCCAGCAGTGTCTCTCCTCGTGCCACTCGCCTTTATGGACGCGTCTCGCGACTGATTTTCCTCGCCAGGAGCCCGTCCAGCTCGGGGGAGTGTGAGACTGTGAGTACAGCCCCGGGGTCCGCGGTTCTCGGAGGGAATGCGCTTTTCTTGCGAGTGATCTGTGCGTTTTTGCGAGTGAATTTTGTAGATCTTTGGAAAAACGTTAGGTGAGACGTTAAATTACGGGGAGATTAGAGCACGCGCAGAAAGGGCAGTCTGCTTGAATCTGACCACGTCTGAACTCGCGAGCGGAGCAGTTTCTAGCGCGCGCGGGAGTGCGTAAAGGCGCGTTTGGGTCATTCATTCTCGCTGTGGTGGTACGTACACCAGACTGTATCTGCCCCGTGCCATCTGCTCTACGTCCGTGGAAACGACCCCCATTCACAGAGCTGCTGCACAAACCCAACGCGCGCACAACTCTCTCGAGCCCCGTGCGCGTTAGTGGCGGAGTCTCCAAGAAAAGCGCATCCGCAGATCTCCGCGTCCAGCCACAGCGCGTGTGGTTCACACCCCCCCTCCCCAACACCATACCCCCACCCACTCCCCACCCACCTCCCACCCTCACACTCTCTCTCCATCCTTGTGGCTGCAGGTTTGAGCCGGGTGGCGCGCGCGCCTGCTCCTCCTCCTGCTCGAAGCTGCTGTCCGCGTGGAGCGCGGCTGAACTCCTGCGCCCGTCTGTCCGCAGAACACGAGACATGGCGAGCAACGGCGCCAAAGCCGCCGCGGCGGACGGACACGTGCTGACGGAGGTGAACGAGGTGCCCACGGCCAACGACAAGCCCAAGACGCTCGTGGTGAAGGTGCAGAAGAAGAAGGACCTGCCGGACCGCGAGACGTGGGCGGGCAAGTTCGACTTCCTCTTGTCCTGCGTGGGCTACGCCATCGGCCTCGGGAACGTGTGGAGGTTCCCCTACCTGTGCGGCAAGAACGGAGGAGGTGGGACGCCGTTCCTGTTGATTTCATTGTGGTTGCTGTTTATTTCAATTTTTTTCCTTTTCCTCCTTCTTCTTCTTCTTTTTTGTTCTGAGTCTGGATTTAAGAGCTGAAAAACCTCTCCAAACAAACAAAGCAAGAATCAAGTAACCCCCAAACGGGAAGCGCTCTGTTTAGAGAAGATAAAAACCCACCCGGATGAGCCCGGGGTCCTGGAGCTGGGGTGTGTGTGTGTGTGTGTGTGTGTGTTTGTCGGGGTGTGTATGGGGGTGTATTGGGAGCCTGGACCCCGTGTCCGTGTGGACCCAGTGTGGACGCAGACCGTGGATTTTTCCCTCTCCTCCTCATCCTCCTGTCCTTGTCTTCTGTCCAGGCGCCTTCCTGATCCCCTACTTCCTGACGCTGATCTTCGCGGGGGTCCCTCTGTTTCTGCTGGAGACGTCGCTGGGCCAGTACACGTCCATCGGCGGACTCGGGGTCTGGAAACTAGCGCCGATGTTCAAAGGTAAACGGGCGCGCGCAGAGCGGCTGCAGGGCGGGCTCAGTGAGAGGGAGCACACGCGGAGAGCTTCGGCGTGAAATGCCTTGATTTACGGAGAGCGGCCCCTGGACGGAGGGGGGTCAGAAATATTGGGCTGGGAGCAGAGAGAAAACGCATTTGTTTATGGATTATTATTATTATTATTATTATTAATAAACAACAACAACAACAACAACAATAATAATCATAAAAAAGAATTGTAATGTTTAATACATTGGTGGTGTTACTATAATAAATAATAATAATAATAATAATAATAATATGATTTTTCTTTCTATTATTATTAATGTTATGGTTATTTTTCTTGTTTGAGATGGTGATGTAGTGGTTACAAATATTATAATTATTATCTAATAATAACAGGAATTATTATTATTATTATTATCATTATTATTATTATTGTATTTATTTTTTAAAATTGTAATTATTTAATCATCATCATTATTATTAAATATAATAATATTTGTTGGTGGTGGTGGTGTTACTATTTTTATTTTTATAATCATTCATATTTTTGTTTCATTGTTCTTTGTGCTGTTATTATTATATATATATATATATATATATATATATATATATATATATATATATACATACATATATATATATATATATATATATATATATATATATAATCATAATTATTTTAATTATGACGTGGTTGTTATTGTTGTCACTATTATTATTATTATTATTAATATAAATAGTATTATTACATACATACATATGTATATACGTACATATATGAATAATGTCTGTTCGTCTGTGTGTGTGTGTGTGTGTGTGTGTGTGTGTGTGTGTGGCTCATCTCAGACTCAGTGTGTAAATGGTTTCTCTGGGCCATGCAGTGCATTCCACTTGAACTCAGTGAGACACAGAGAGCGTCTGGTTCCTATGTCCCTCTCTGTGAATAAACATGACCCCTTTAGGGGCTAATTTGAAAATTTGAGAAAAAAGGGTGCCGTTCCCCTTCTGTCTCATTCTGTCTCATTGCTGTGATGTTGCCTCACAGGGGTCGGCCTGGCAGCGGCGGTTCTCTCCTTCTGGCTCAACATCTACTACATCGTCATCATTGCCTGGGCCATTTATTATCTGTACAACTCCTTCACCACCGTGAGTAAACACCTTCAAAGAGGCTGCTTTGGGACAGTATATAAAACGTCTAGAGACGAACCCCATGTCAAAACCCCGTCCTTCTGTTTCAGGAGCTCCCCTGGAAGTCATGCGATAACTCCTGGAACACGGAGAAATGCTTTTCCAACTACAGCCTGGCCAGCACCAACATGACCAGCGCCGTGGTGGAGTTCTGGGAGTAAGAGGGCATCCATTTGCAGGAACAATTTGGAATTCAGGACTCTAGTTTGCATGCAAAGAAAAAAAAAACAGCTTTTGTCCTCAGCTTTATAAGAGGGCCAGTGTTATTTGCACAAAAATGCGAGGATTGTTTGCGTCTGGCTCTCGGACAGCAACTGGACGTGACTCGCATCAACAATGAAGGCTGTATTTTGTCTGAAGGCCATGGTTTGCTATCACAAACATTTCTCACGCATGTAATCACTAATCATCCATCAGTAAACGCTGTGCTTTCTGCTTTTGTTGTGGGCCCTTTCAGACGCAACGTCCATCAGCTGACAGACGGTTTGGAGGAGCCGGGGGAGATCAGAGTGCCTCTAGCCATAACGCTCGCCATCGCTTGGGTCTTGGTCTACTTCTGTATCTGGAAAGGTGTGGGCTGGACTGGGAAGGTAAGTACGCGGACATTTTCTTGGCCTTGAGTTTTATGAGTGTGACATCAACTACTCATTCTTTGCTTTGACTGAGTGACCTTTGACCACAGAGGTCCAGCTTCAGTGCTTCATTTCATCCACAATCTAGGCATTGTTCTTTGTTTCTTGCTGGACACACCACCCCTCCCCAGTGCTATTTTGAGCTTTAGCTAAATCCTCACCAACCGGGAACTGGCTAAAGCAGTGAATCTCATGTTTTTAGGTGGTCTACTTCTCCGCGACGTACCCCTACTTCATGCTACTGATTCTCTTCTTCCGTGGAGTTACTCTGCCCGGAGCCAAAGAGGGAATTTTGTTTTATATCACACCTGATTTTGAGAAGCTGAAGGAATCAGAGGTACGTCACATCATGCAAATGGATCTGGAGATGTTTGTTTGACAATCTCTGGTTCTCTTTAGCTCAGACTCTGAATCAACAAAGTCTAGAACATCAGGTCAAATCTCAGCCTATTGTTCTGCAGTGTTGTCACTCTGCAGTGTTTATTGTCCATCCTCAGGTGTGGCTCGACGCTGCCACTCAGATCTTCTTCTCCTACGGCCTGGGCCTTGGCTCTCTGATCGCCCTCGGGAGCTACAACCCCTTCAAAAACAATGTTTACAAGTACGCAGCAATGACCTGTGTCGTTCCCTCGGTGTCGTTGTCCAAAAAATACATTCCAGAACCAAATGTGAATGAATAAATGAGGTTGATGTAATAAGCTCCTATAATAACATTCAATTATAACCATTTGTCCACTCCGCAGGGACTCAATCATCGTCTGCTGCATCAATTCCTTCACTAGTATGTTCGCTGGCTTTGTCATTTTCTCCATTGTGGGCTTCATGGCTCACATAACAAAGAGGCCCATCGCTGACGTGGCTGCATCAGGTACATCCATCTCGTTTCTCTCACATGTCCTCCACCATAGTCCTTCAGTTCCGGAGAGAACAAGTCTTATACTCATTAACAAATAGGTAACATCGAGGTTTCCTTTAGAGCAGGGCGCCTTAACCTTTTCACAGAGAGCTCCTTTTGTGGTGAAAACCATTTACTTACTTACTTGCTTACTGGGCAGGAATAAGGAGCAGCTGTTAATCTGCTGTAGGTCTACAACAGTCAATGTTGTGCATATATCAGATAATACATGGAGATTAGAAGTATTCTTATTGGTTAAAAAAATGCAGGAGAATCTGGTAAATCATTTCATAAGAGCCCACAGTCAGGGGAGAATCTACAAAAGAGAAACGTTGGCTGAATTCTCCAACACCCTCCAACAGTTTCTAAAATGCAACCAATACAGAGTGATGCACACTTCTGTGTTACTACTCTCACAGTTTAGTTACACTGTCATTTCTGTCTCTTCTGTACAAACATGGGGAAACAATGCGTTTAGTGAGGAATGATGATTGATTGGTGGGTTTAGAGTCAGATAAGTGGAATCTGTTTAGTCAAGTGAATTAAAACGTGATTTGTACTCTTTTCTTTTTCAGGCCCAGGACTGGCCTTCCTGGCCTACCCAGAGGCCGTGACCCAGCTGCCCATTTCCCCACTGTGGGCCATCCTCTTCTTCTCCATGCTCTTGATGCTCGGGATCGACAGTCAGGTAAAGGCCACTCATTTACTGCACACTAGTTCCTGTCTAATAATCCGTTTCCCAGCATGCCTCAGGGTCTGAACCTGTGGGAGCTCTCCACAGCATCTCTTGCAGTCTGAAATCTACTTATTTATTTGTATTTATTTGTTATTTCAGAATGAACATCTAGTACAAGCTTTACATTTTTCAGATTCAGAAACAGAAGACTTGTCCATCATTACTTTAATCCCATTCTTCTAGAAGAATCACTTTGTTGCAGGGATATTTTTCCAGGTCCAGAGTTCAGTCTTAGAATCGGTTGCATACTCTGCTTCTAATAATCCAAGTAATCCCAAACGGTGATGCTGAGGTCTGGGGTCTGAGCTCCGGGGGTCAGTCCACGGTCCTGTTACCTTTTCTCAGTAGGGACTTCATCTGTGGATTTGAACCTACTACTGCCTTAATGACCTTTTCATACTTGCACAGTTCTGTACGGTGGAGGGGTTCATCACGGCTTTGGTGGACGAGTTTCCCCGCGTCCTGAGAGGAAGACGAGAGATATTCATCGCTGTGGTCTGCCTTGTGTCGTATGTGATCGGCCTCTCCAACATCACACAGGTGTGTGCCTCGTTCCCTCAGCTTATTTGAACATTGCTCATCCTATGGAATGTGTGTAAAAGCAGGGAGATGGTTGTAATGATGCCCCTGAGCCTGAATCTGTGGAAGGTGAAAAATACATCCAGCAGAAAGTGGACTGAAAGCCCTCCAAGCTGCGTTAAGTAGGATCCCTGTGCTTTAAGAGCCTCTGAGCACATAAACATCTCAAAGTGCAGCGTTTTCAAAGATATAGCTAATGGCTTTGTAGTGTTATCTGTTCAGCGGCTTCGTGACCTCCATCTCTTACATAAAAGCTAGTTAGCAGACAGGCGTGTTATTTACAGTAGGTGGTTTAAATGTCATTTGCGGTTGCTGTTGTGTGGTGGGGTGTAGTTATATATAGTTCTATACAGTGCACTTCGGAGGCATTGGACGACAAGCTATTTTGCTGTCTGCTAAATGACAAATGAGAGGTGCAAATGTCCCCTTTTACTTCTGGATATTTTTGGGAAAACGTGTTGTGTCATTTTGGAGGTGTACCACTGCTGTCATGCTATTTTACAGCCGGTGTCAGTGGACAGTTGGTTGAATCTAGGCACTGTCTGGTAGTGGCTACACATCTCAGTGCCACTTCTCTTGTCAGATTCTTTAAGTGGCTCCCGTTTAGTGTTGTCCCTATCATCCGGTCTGAGTCCTGGTCCTCCAAGGCTAGGATTCCCAGAGAGCAGAATTGGCCTTGCTTCCTGGGTGACAAGAAAGGCTCCTCCTTGAGCATGGTGTCCTTTGGCATTCTCCTTCAAGGGTGTTGAACCATCCCGTGATGTTTTGTTAGCGGGCAGGTTGAAAAGAAGTTGTGGCTGGGTTCACACATAGTAGAGGAAGTGTGTGCTGGCCTTCACTCTCCAAGGTTGTTGTTATTGTGTTTGATCGGGGAAGTCCTAGCTAACTGAGGTAACTGGGGAGGAAGTTGTGATTTTAAGGAACCAAGTTTGGTTCTTCTATGACTCCAAAAAGCTTAAGTCTACGATTGCATACGAAAAAAATAGAAGTTTTTAGCCTTCTGTTCTTGCTTCCCAACCTCAACAAAACATTTCTAATATTATCACAAAATGTATCATTGTTCAGTTTGGAAACAAGCCAAGCCAACTGCTATAGCAACTAACTATAAACAGCTCATAATGATTTATTAAATTAGCACAGATAGCATAGCCTTAGAAATCCAGCTTGTGCTATATATCATTGTTGTTTACATAAAACCACAGATCTGTGAAATTGTAATTTACAGAGGTAGGAAAGACCCTCTGTAATTGAGACAATGTATTCCAAGTAGTTTTTGACCATTTCTAAAGAGAGTGTGGAATTGTCAAAACAACGATCAAAACTACGAATTAAATCTCCACTAAAATCCAACTGTGATGATATAACACTACTATAACAACCAGCAACAAGCGCAAAGCTCTGGCGGATTGGTTCATCCATGCATCGTGTAGTTAATCATGGTCAAAACGCTACAGCCGTTATATCCCACAGTCAGCTGCTGAGATTGTTAAATTAGACAAGATGGCTGCAGTGTTTCCTGGAGATTGTTTATGTACAGGACGGACTACTTGAACATAACCCATTCAGGTCAACAACAACTAGATTAAACACCCTGACATTGGTTTTACAGGACACTCTGAAGAGGAATTATGACCCTTAGCACTTCCCAGGTTCTGGTTTCAGTCTAGAGCACATTTGCACAGTACTTTTATTTTGCTGTGCTGGATTAATCACTACACAGCTCTCTTAATAGATGTATTTCACACCATGACGCCATCTTAGAATTACATAATACACTGTACACACTTAAAGCATGTGGTCTTTACACCCCTCCCCCACCCTCCAACACCCACACCCACACACCCTTCAGTAGTCTCAGCCACACAGACCTTATTAATGACCATTCCATAATTCAAGATGGCGGCCCAAACATTGCATGTGTGTCGGTTCGTTTTCACATGAGGCTCCTGTGGCTTTAAACCAAAGACCCTATTAGTGCGGAGCATCAGTGGGACATACACTACGCAGCCAAAGGTTTCTGGACACCTGCTCATCCAAAATGTCTTCAGAAATCAAGGGTATGAGTCAGGAGTTTTTCTCCCTCCACTGCTGTTCTCCAGACACCACTGCTCCACTGGTATACGCTCAAACGGATGGAGGAATTATACCCTTCTCACAAATGCGTGTAACAGGGCATGGTGACCTTATGCTCTTGTGCAGCTGCTGCAGCAGGTCCCATTACATTCCTTTTTCTTAGGATTTTATTTGTATTTATTAATTATAAAGGGTGTCTACAAACCTTTGGACATATAGCGTTTACCTCCCAGTCTTCACTTGTTGTAACAAATGGAGGTTTTATGGAGATACTTTACCGAATGTGTTTTATCTACAGGGTGGTCTGTACGTCTTCAAACTCTTCGACTACTACTCAGCCAGCGGGATGTGTCTGCTGTTCCTCGTGTTCTTTGAGTGCATCTCCATTTCCTGGTTCTATGGTAAGCTTTTGTTTCTATTGTGTTTACGCCAGTGGTTCTCATCTGGTCTCACCTTGGGAACCATGTTTTTATAAAGTTAAAACCAAGCAAATATTCTGTGTCACATTTTGAACTTTGGTCTCTTGCCCATAAACAAAAATCTAATTGAGCCTTTGTCTTACACCAAAGCAATTGTTAATCTGCTGCAGATCTTTTACATATGGCTGTCAAAATAAAAGTCCAAAACCAGCTACTAAGCACTTAAAACTGTTTTTGATTTGAAGGTATCTGAAAGTCCGTTCTAGGGCACGTCATTACTGTGTAAGGCTAATTACGTCTGCTGCAGTTTCAGTGAAGATTAAAAAGATTTTTAAACTGTATGTTTTCTAAAACGTATTCAGCACAGTCACATAGCTCCGCGATCTCAGCCTCATTTCATTCTGATGAAAGATCTATTTTAATTCATGCTAATCTCTGCGTCAGACTCACTTCCGCGGCCGTTTGGCCTGAAAGCTTGTGTCAGATCTTAATTGTTCTGCACTGAGGCCTTGATTATGCAAACGAGTGCGGATTTGCCATTTGCATTTATCAAGAGGCCGGGTGTCTCAGCGGCACTAATCCACACCGAAGTGTTTACGCTCCGTTTGCTCATGGTCACATGACCTGCCTTCTTCTTCTAACTCAGGTGTCAATAAATTCTACACCAACATCGAGGAGATGATTGGATACAAGCCTTGTATCTGGTGGAAGCTGTGTTGGGTGGCATTCACTCCATTGATTGTGGCGGTAAGAGACCACTTTAATCAGCATCATGACCTTATATAGAGCTCTGAGCTGGATGTCTCTTGAATTGACATCATGCAACTGGAAACCTCACAAAATAAGCTACACCTACCAGGAAGCTTTGTCCAGTGTCGGAGTTAAAATGCTTTGCCTGTCAATGCAGACAATTTGAAGAGATGCCCTCTTTACGTATGATGTCATTTCAGTGTCCATGATTGTTAGCTCACTTGGATAGAGCTCCAGTTCTTTGGATGTAGTTTTATTCAGATTTTAACGCCTTAATAAACTTGTGGTCTAAAAGACTTTGATAATAAGTGGAAAAATTTACACAGGACAAGACATGGTTTAGAAACATTTTGTTCACCAAAAGGCATGGTGCAGTGATCTTCAATGCAGCTTAGACCTGTATTTCCTAATACGGCATGATGCAGCTACAGAATAAAATCACTTCACCAATCTAATGCAATGCTATCACTTTTTTTGGTGGACTGCAAGACAATCGTGCTGCTTCTCCCTCCACAGGGTGTGTTCCTGTTCAGTGCCATTCAGATGGTCCCTCTCACTATGAATAACTATGTATTCCCGAAGTGGGGGCAAGGTGTGGGCTGGTGCATGGCCTTATCTTCGATGGTCCTCATTCCTGGATACATGGGCTACATGTTCCTCACATTAAAAGGTTCATACAAAGAGGTGAGATAAGAGGCATTTATCTTAAATTGGTGGATTTGGATTTGGATTATTTTTGTCTAAATTACAAAACTACAGCTACAACCTCAGAGGTGGGACCCAATCACAGACAGCACAGCAACACTCCGGGTGACAGTCTGTGAGGAGTGTGGTGTGTTCTCCCTGTGTCTGCGTGGGTTTCCTCCGGGTGACTGTCTGTGAGGAGTGTGGTGTGTTCTCCCTGTGTCTGCATGGGTTTCCTCCAGGTGAATGTCTGTGAGGAGTGTGGTGTGTTCTCCCTGTGTCTG
Source organism: Hoplias malabaricus (assembly GCF_029633855.1). Taxonomy (NCBI): domain Eukaryota; kingdom Metazoa; phylum Chordata; class Actinopteri; order Characiformes; family Erythrinidae; genus Hoplias; species Hoplias malabaricus. The sequence goes on along the minus strand of NC_089804.1, from coordinate 22,759,387 downwards.
TGTGGGTTTCTTCCGGGTGACTGTCTGTGAGGAGTGTGGTGTGTTCTCTCTGAGTCTGCGTGGGTTTCCTCCGGGTGACTGTCTGTGAGGAGTGTGGTGTGTTCTCCCTGTGTCTGCGTGGATTTCCTCCGGGTGACTGTCTGTGTGGGTTTCCTCCGGGTGACTGTCTGTGAGGAGTGTGGTGTGTTCTCTCTGTGTCTGCGTGGGTTTCCTCCGGGTGATTTTTTGTGAGGAGTGTGGTGTGTTCTCTCTGTGTCTGCGTGGGTTTCCTCCGGGTGACTGTCTGTGAGGAGTGTGGTGTGTTCTTCCTGTGTCTGAATATGTGAATGAATGAATATGGAGTTGTCCCGCTTAATACATGCTAAGATGTAGTTTTTATGTCTCATTACTGCAGATTTAAGCATGCACAGTTTTAAAAAGTGATTTTAATGAACAGTTGGAAAACCTTTTTTTGCCTTTATATATTAATTAATGTTCACTTCTTCAAACTGAACAGCAGTACTGGGACAGGTAGGATGTGGCATGTATAGAAGAGGTTCTGATTAGCATAGGTAGCGCTCTGAGTTTCTATCAGTGAATGTGGAGTTGATTGGACGAATTAGACGAGTCAGATGAAGGGTCTAAAAAAAGCAGCGTTCCTCTGGAAAGATCTCAGAACATAAGAGCAGGCAAGTAGCAATTACCAACAAAGCGCTCAGGTGTGAAAAGAACGTGAGCTCAGACCTCTTGAATCAACCCACCCCCTGCGGAGAGGTGGAACAGAGGATCAGTAGAGAGTCAGCTTCAATTATGCCCTGATTGCCTGATGGAGTCAATCAGTGCCATGATTCGTAGCTGTACCAAGAAGAGGAGAAATCAAAAGAACAGAATCTCTCCTGAATATCTCTGTTGTTTCTCCTTAAAATCTCTGTAGTTCTTTGTTAATATCTCTGTAGTTCCACCTTAATACCTCTATATAAATAATAAAAATGAATACCTCTGTCTCTGCAATGAGCCTAGCATGAGATGCTACTTAGACCTTCACTCCAAATAAAAAGGAGACACAGGAGGCCTGTTTCTGAGCTATGAGGAGAAACTTCTGAGCAGCAGGAGACTCCTTTGTGTGTGATGTTATCTCCTCTGAGGAGTTTTAGGAGAATCAATGCTGAGACTCATGAGACAACTGTGAGCAAATCGTGATTGAAAAAAAATTTCCTCACACCTTTTTCTGAGTTCTGATCACTCTTTTCCCTTCGCAGCGTCTCCGGATAATGACCCAGCCTACGGTTCTGGTCAAAAGCCAAGAGAACGGACCCGAGCAGCAGCAGGAGAACCAGACCCCCGCCAATGACGAGGCATACATCTAAATCCACGCCTCAGAATCTCACACACAAGCGAAACAAACAAGCAAACACATAAAGAAACGTAATCACGGTTGAACACGACCAAGGACTTCCACGTTCTAAAACATATTCACCTACCTCCGGGGGAAAAAAGTGACCAACCTGATTACAAGGGATTTCTCTTCTTTTCTTTTTCTTTTTTAAATGTATGTGTTATGAAAAAAAAATAGTGCAAACTATCCAGCGATGACTTAGTGCTTAGTTTGTATTTCATATGCAAAAATGATTATATTAGCCTATCCAAAACGTAACAATATAACTAAATCAATGCGGTTTATAATTTCAAGTCTGCAGGCCCAACGTGATTGATCGATGAGTACTGTGCTAATTCTATGTATGTATATTTATATTCGATATATTCGATAACTGTATATCGAATATATTTATATATAACTGTAATTAATATGTTAAGATACTGTATAAAGACTTTAGACTAGAATTCAATTGTTTCCCATTGTATTTGATTGTACTGAAAAAAAATGCAAAACAACTGAATGGGACAAGTTAGCACATATAATCTCAACAGAAAAAGACGCATAGCAATGGGTGCACGTTTATGTAGCCAAATTTTCTAAGGTCATACAAGTTTACAATTATCCTCTACCCATACCCCACCCACCCCCACGACGAAGCCCCTCCTTTGAAAAGCACAAGATGTGGATACGAGTTTACGTTTACAGACGTCATGAGCAGCGATGAAATATCTGTCACAGAAGCAGATTCACATTCTACACATAAATACGAGACTGTTACTGAGTTCTGTTTGTATTATTTTCTAAAATGAGAAAAATATATAACTTTGTATGCGTTTTTTTAGGAGTCATTTTTCTACGTAAGCGCAAGAAGGACCAAAATTCACATTTGCGAGTCATGTTTTTTCACAGTTTTTCCTCATACTCCTTCCTTGATTTCCATTTTTTGGGCCTTATCTCGCCACTGTTCTAATCCTACTCTGTTTGTGTTCAGCATTCCACTCCTCAGGAACGACCAAGATTTCTTTTTGCGTTTTGTCCCAAATCAAAAGGTTCAGAGCTGAAGCCATAGTTTGGATGAGTTGCTGAGGCTGTGCTTTTTGACCAGCTTTGGATCTCGAAAACACAACAAAATGGAGGCCAGCTTAATTCCGTTGAACGCTGTCTCTCAATTTCTAGTGAGCTGAACACGTAGGTAGCCGCCATTTATTTTTATTTATTTTCGCTGGATTCGGTTGTGGAATTATACCCGATCGATGGTGGGTGATACAGTGAAGTATGGAACGGAGTTTAAAATTGGACTGAGATTAGCTGCCACATGAAGCAGGGTTTCTGAACATTTATTTAGCATCATGCAGCTAATAGCATCTAGCGTTTTGAGGAGAAGAGGATTGAAACAAATTTTTCATTCATTCATTCATTGTCTGTAACCCTTATCCAGTTCAGGGTCGCGGTGGGTTCAGAGCCTCCCTGGATTCACTGGGCGCAAGGCTGAAACAAATTTCAAATAATCAATTCGACCCATGCTATGAGTAGATTAGCATGCTAGCTAGCGCTGCAAGATCAGGCTATGGTTTAAACCGACTAGCTATGTAACATTTTAACTTGGGTTTTGTTTTAACAATCCTCTTGCTGGAAAATAAGATTTGTGAATGAGCGTAACATTAGTTGGTCAATAAGCTGTGTATACAAGGTTTAAATTCAGTTACAGTGGTCACTGTTGGGGATAGGGTACAAGGCAGCTCACTAGGAGTGGGGACATGCCCCATTGTCTGCATTTTTCTTCTTCTTTCAGGAGACAGACTTGGCAATAAGGAAATATTCGGATGAATATACTGTGTATGTGTTTGTAATGTGTGATATAAACCTGGTTGGTTTATTCCCTGTCATTTTAGTTCCTCTGGTTAAAGCACAAAGCTTTAATACCACAGCCATTATATCTGGAGTAATATATATATACTCATATACGAATATATAGAAATACATAAGGACAAATGTTAGTTTGCTTCTTTGGCAGCTACATGTGCGACAGGGATGTGGAAAAACGAGTCCTTTTCTTCTTCTCTGCAAAGATATCAAACGAAAAATGTGCAATCAACAGACGTTGCTTGGATTTTGTACAAAGTTTCCATTCAGCAGATTTCTCTCTGAAAAATGTTGTAAAGCTGTACTGTGTAAAAGTATCTGTGAATGTCCGTACAACCACTGAGGTTTTTTTTTTTTTTGGTTGTTTTTTTTTGTCTAAATGTTGACTCATTATTTGCTGTTTCCTGCAATAATAATAATGATGATAATAATGATAATAAACACAGATGTTATGTCAATCTCAGAAACTAAAGCACATAATATGAATAATATTAATAATAATTATCTTTGTTAAATGAAATGTAAAAAATAGAGGGATATAAATAACAAATATGAAAGAGTATAATAAATGATAGACCCTCTGTTTAGTCAGAGCATATTGTTTTGTACATTTCTAACTGTTTCATGGGCCTAATGTAAAATATTCTATGTAAAAAAAAATATATGATACATGTCTTTAGATGGTGTTATATAAAAAAGCATGATTGCCATATGTTATCTGAAAAATAAATAAAGTATTATAGATTATAATGCGTCTCATGAGAATGTCTTTATTGTGAATTTGTAACTTATATTTTGAATTTTATATTTTAACTACGTTCCAACGGATATTGGTTTGACTTAGTGTTCTCCTCCAAGTGTTTTGAGCTACAATGGTGTTGTTTTAAACATAATTATCCCGGCACACAGTTCTCTCTGTGTCTGTGTGGGTTTCCTCTGGGTGACTGTCTGTGAGGAGTGTGCTGTGTTCTCTCTGTGTCTGCGTGGGTTTCCTCCGGGTGACTGTCTGTGAGGAGTGTGCTGTGTTCTCTCTGTGTCTGCGTGGGTTTCCTCCGGGTGACTGTCTGTGAGGAGTGTGGTGTGTTCTCTCTGTGTCTGCGTGGGTTTCCTCCGGGTGACTGTCTGTGAGGGGTGTGGTGTGTTCTCCCTGTGTCTGCGTGGGTTTCCTCCGGGTGACTGTCTGTGAGGAGTGTGGTGTGTTCTCCCTGTGTCTGTATGGGTTTCCTCCGGGTGACTGTCTGTGACGAGTTTGGTGTGTTCTCTCTGTGTCTGCGTGGGTTTCCTCCGGGTGACTGTCTGTGACGAGTTTGGTGTGTTCTCCCTGTGTCTGCGTGGGTTTCCTCCAGGTGCTCCAGTTCCCTCCCACAGTCCAAAAACACACGTTGGTAGGTGGATTGGAGACTCAAAAGTGTCCATAGGTGTGAGTGAGTGTGTGTCACCCTGTGAAGGACTGGTGCCCCCTCCAGGGTGTGTTCCTTCCGTGCGCCCAGTATTTCCGGGTAGACTCCAGAGCAACCGCGACCCTGAACTGGGTAAGGGTTACAGACAATGAATGAATAAAGAAAGGCTAGTGCACACCACTATTTTTGGCCATTTTCAAATTAGACACACACACATCTAACAGATATCAGACATGTATTTGCGCTCACTGCTGACAGAAAGCAGAGCTGGAGGTATAATCCACCTGAGGTTAATTGAGACCGTTACATCTGCTTATTTCTTAATTAACACCATTTCAATTTATTGTAATTATTAAATGTGAATATTAACATTTGCATATTCCCTGCACCCTGGGTCTCAGGAGATCTGTTCTAACACCAGTCTCGATGAGGGTTTACATCCACTCTTTATACTGTCTTTATACAGGACCAAACGTTTATTACTACAGGTATTACATACTGCACGTTTTATAAATACCATCACACCCCTTTTTCCATTATAACCACTTTATTCTTTTCAGGAGGCCTCCTTTCAGCTCGTTAAAAATGTGCAAATATTTTTTTCACACTTCCAAATTTCAGTCTTTAAATTTATGGTCATATTGTTGCTGATGTGAGAAGTCAGATGTAAGATGTCATTTACATATTAGACTCTAATTGAATCTATTTGTTGCTGCATATTTCTGACAGAAATAAATGGAGACAAAAGACGGAACCTCTTTGTTCTGCTTTGTGTGTGTGTGTGTGTGTGTGTGTGTGTGTGACTGGTAATTTACTGTCACTGATGGTTTATAATATGAACTAAACATTAAGCGCCATTGTTACACAAATGAAGATGAAACTGATAATGTATTGGTGGTTAATAAAGGGCAGATATCTGAGGTTGATGTGATCTCATTAAGAGAAATGAAAAGTGTACATTAGCAGTGACTGATGATTATTGAGTGTGTGTGTGTAATCGTCTGTAAAAAGCATAAAGGCCCCCCTGGAATATCAATTAATCTTCATGATTTTTTATTTTTATTCCCTCGGTGCGTTAACAACTCATCACTCTGGAGATTGTGGAGAACAGGCAATGCACAAAGTTCTAGAAATTATTAATAAAAATAATCATATATTATAATACTTTAGCATCTTCAAATATATAACTTTAAGAAGATTCCTTACTTTTGTTGTAATGTTCAGAGTAAAGTCAGTATCCAGAGTCATTTTGGAATCTGTATTTTTCCACTAAAGCAAACTAATCATTTTTTTCTCATTCATTCATTATCTGTAACCCTTATCCAGTTCAGGGTCGCGGTGGGTCCAGAGCCTACCTGGAATCATTGGGCGCAAGGTGGGAATACACCCTGGAGGGGGCGCCAGTCCTTCACAGGGCGACACACACTCAACATTCACTCACACACTCACTCACACACTCACACATTCACACGTATGGACACTTTGAGTCTCCAATCCACCTACTAATGTGTGTTTTTGGACTGTGGGAGGAAACTGGAGGAAACCCAGACACAGGGAGAACACACCAAACTCGTCACAGACAGTCACCCGGAGGAAACCCACGCAGACACAGGGAGAACACACCACACCCCTCACAGACAGTCACCCGGAGGAAACCCACGCGGACACAGGGAGAACACACCACACCCCTCACAGACAGTCACCCGGAGGAAACCCACGCAGACACAGAGAGAACACACCACACTCCTCACAGACAGTCACCCGGAGCGGGAATCAAACCCAAAATCCTAGGTTTCTGGAGCTGTGTGACACCTACCTACTGTGCCTCCATGCTGCCCCTAGCATTTCTTTAGTGATAACAATATTAGAAATCCCTTAGGTAACTAGTATAAACAGGCATTATCACAGTCATTTTATCTCAGTTTTGGTTTACGCTACTAATTCTTGAGAAAAATAATTTTCTTGAGAAGTCATAATTTGTTCAACAACAATTCACTAAAGTCAAACCATAATTTAAGAACAATAAATAAGATGATGAAAGAATGATGGTGTTCTCAAAGACTGAATCGTCCAGAATCCCTCAGGGATGGAGGAGCAGTCTCAGTCAGAGCGGAACCTATTTTCTGTTGAAGGATCGAGTTGAGGCGGCTGTCTGCCTTCTCCAGAGTGAGAGAGAGAGAGAGAGAGAGAGAGAGAGAGAGACTCCAGGAAGAAACAGGACAGAGCACATGTCCAATCACATGAAAAAGCAAGTGGCAGGCTCCGTGCGTCCACCTCCTCCATGTCCACCCCTACCTCTGTAGATATGTCCTGATTCTGTAATGGCCATGAGGCACATATTAGGAAATCTGATCTGGATTTATTAATATTAGAAATTAAAGGGGATTTTGATAATGTATGTCATCACAGTAAACAAAAAGATGCAAACCATGATACAGACCTTTTTTCTGCAAATGCTTCAGGACCCTCTGCATTACAAGGTCACTGTGCACCAATACTGCTGCCCCCGGAACCGACATCACACCACCGGAAACTAAAACCCCCAAAATACAAGCTCAGAGGCGCCCTCTCCAGGGTGTGTTCCTGCCTTGCACCCAGTGATTCCGGGTAGGCTCCGGACCCACCGCGACCCTGAACTGGGTAAGGGTTACTGACAACGAATGAATGAATGAATGAATGAATGAATGAATGAATGTTGACATTAAGAAAAGCCTGCGATGGTGAAGTAGAAAGCTGCCTTCTCCGCCCCTTCCTTGTCTTATACCTACTTTCTGAGGATGTGTCGGTGTAATCTAAAATCTGAAGGCTTGTGGAATGTGACCTAGCCTTATTTCATATTCCATTACTGAGCAGACAAAATCCATCCTATGCTCCACTGGGTCCATTTGGGTTTCTCAGACTCATGGGGCTTAGCTCCTGATTGAATCCTTATGTCCTTTCTGCTCAAGCTCCAGACCTTGTCACTTTTCAACGGCTGTAATGATACAAATCATGACTAGTCAGAAACATAAAGGTAATGCTGCAGGGAAAGTCTCAGGTCCTGGGTTTGATCCTCCCCTTGGGTCACTGACTGTGAGAAGGGTGGTGTGTTCTCCCTGTGTCTGTGCAGGTTTCCTGTGGGTGCACTGTGCTGCTCCAGGATAGTTTAGTGATCTAGAAATGGGCTGAACGATGTTATATTCTTACAGCAAACTCATAATTAGAAATATTTGACACGTTGACAGGTTTTAATATGATTTTACTAAATAAGAGGTCATTTTTCACAGCCCAAAAAAGCCCAGATCTGAGGAGCAGCTCCAGAACTCCATTCGCGCTGTCAATCATAGAGAGGTGCCCAAAGCCACTGCCAATCTCAGGTGATGCCCAGCTGATGGGGCAGAGATCTGAGGGCAAAGCTATGATGTCACGCCTGTCTGCCCCCATCTGTCAGAAACAGTCTCTCACCAACAGCCAGAAAAACACAGCAGAGGACTTGTTCTTATCCTTGTTGTCCCTGCCCTGAGAGCAGAGCCCAGCGGCCCCCTGCTGCTGCTGCTGCTCAGGACGGGCCTTTGGTGAAGGACAGTGCTCTGTACAAGTTCATATCAGGACTTTTTTCCGATCAATTTGCTTCTTTACATTCTGATTCACTTCAGTTCGGGGTGTGGTTGCTGTGTGTTTGCTGCCGGTGACTCTGAGGCCCTACGTCTCCCGAGGCATTTCTCACCGCAGCTCCGTCCAGTGTTTAATGAAAATAAGAGAAAACAGTGACTCATGCCTCAGTGTTTGCGAGCTGCTGCCTGGACTGTTAATTAAAGAGGATGAATTAAACACAGGCCTGAGGTCCTCCCACCCGGACCCCCCTCCAGCCCTCCTCCTTTCAGCCCGTCTCAGGGCTCTGAAGGCTTTTCTAAAGGAAGAGGGACAAGGGGGCGACCGGAGAAATAGCTCCCTGCATTTCTGGTATTCTTGTCACATTGTGTTTCCAAACGTTGGAAGACGGCTCTGATAATTAGTGAATTCAGCCCCTTTAAGTTGCACCCACAGTGGACACGGACACAGCCCGGATACTTTCCACAGAAAACTACGAGGCAGCTCTGAAGCAGCTGTACATGAGCCTAAGGTCACTGTGACTAATGCCAAGGGTGGGATAGAATGGTATAAAACTCTTTAGCATTGAGCAACAGAAGTGTGTTCTCTGGAGAGATGGAGCAACAGCCAATACAATAAGAGTAGGAGCTGTGAGGAGTGTGGTGTGTTCTCCCAGTGTCTGGGTGGGTCTCCTTCAGGTGTGAGTGGGTGAAGCAGTCCAAAGGTGTGGGTGTGTGACTGGGTGAGTGTGTGAGTGTGTGAAACTGTCCACAGGTGTGAGTGTGTGAGTGACTAGGTGAGTGTGTGAAACTATCCACGGGTGTGAGTGTGTGTGTGACTGGGTGAGTGTCTGAAACTATCCACAGGTGTGAGTGTGTGTGTGACTGGGTGAGTGTGTGAAACTATCCACAGGTGTGAGTGTGTGTGTGACTGGGTGAGTGTCTGAAACTATCCACAGGTGTGAGTGTGTGTGTGACTGGGTGAGTGTGTGAAACTATCCACAGGTGTGAGTGTGTGAGTGACTGGGTGAGTGTGTGAAACTGTCCACAGGTGTGAGTGACTGGGTGAGTGTGTGAAACTGTCCACAGGTGTGAGTGTGTGAGTGACTGGGTGAGTGTGTGAAACTGTCCACAGGTGTGAGTGTGTGAGTGACTGGGTGAGTGTGTGAAACTGTCCACAGGTGTGAGTGTGTGAGTGACTGGGTGAGTGTGTGAAACTGTTTACAGGTGAGTGACTGGGTGAGTGTGTGAAACTGTCCACAGGTGTGAGTGTGTGAGTGACTGGGTGAGTGTGTGAAACTGTCCACAGGTGTGAGTGTGTGAGTGACTAGGTGAGTGTGTGAAACTATCCACGGGTGTGAGTGTGTGTGTGACTGGGTGAGTGTCTGAAACTATCCACAGGTGTGAGTGTGTGTGTGACTGGGTGAGTGTGTGAAACTATCCACAGGTGTGAGTGTGTGTGTGACTGGGTGAGTGTCTGAAACTATCCACAGGTGTGAGTGTGTGTGTGACTGGGTGAGTGTGTGAAACTATCCACAGGTGTGAGTGTGTGAGTGACTGGGTGAGTGTGTGAAACTGTCCACAGGTGTGAGTGACTGGGTGAGTGTGTGAAACTGTCCACAGGTGTGAGTGTGTGAGTGACTGGGTGAGTGTGTGAAACTGTCCACAGGTGTGAGTGTGTGAGTGACTGGGTGAGTGTGTGAAACTGTCCACAGGTGTGAGTGTGTGAGTGACTGGGTGAGTGTGTGAAACTGTTTACAGGTGAGTGACTGGGTGAGTGTGTGAAACTGTCCACACGTGTGAGTGTGTGTGTGACTAGGTGAGTGTGTGAAACTGTCCACACGTGTGAGTGTGTGTGTGACTGGGTGAGTGTGTGAAACTGTCCACACGTGTGAGTGTGTGTGTAACTGGGTGAGTGTCTGAAACTGTCCACAGGTGTGAGTGTGTGTGTGACTGGGTGAGTGTGTGAAACTATCCACGGGTGTGAGTGTGTGTGTGACTGGGTGAGTGTCTGAAACTGTCCACAGGTGTGAGTGTGTGAGTGACTGGGTGAGTGTGTGAAACTATCCACAGGTGTGAGTGTGTGAGTGACTGGGTGAGTGTGTGAAACTGTCCACAGGTGTGAGTGTGTGTGTGACTGGGTGAGTGTGTGAAACTGTCCACAGGTGTGAGTGTGTGTGTGACTGGGTGAGTGTGTGAAACTGTCCACACGTGTGAGTGTGTGAAACTGTCCACACGTGTGAGTGTGTGTGTGTGTGTAATTATGAGTGACTGTGTGAGTGTCTGAAACTGTTTACAGGTGTGTGTGTGTGTGTGTGTGTGTGTAATTATGAGTGACTGTGTGAGTGTGTGTGTTGCTCTCTGGCCCGAGTGTGAAACCTTAAATGAACAAATGAGTCCAGGTTTGAGACGTTCGCTGCATAAACAGAGAAGCAGGATGATGACGTGTCTGTACACACACACCTTGTGGCCCGTCATCATTCACGGGGCCACGAGGAACGTCCTGGAAACAAAGATGTTTTTTTATCAGCGGAACAGCAGAACTCTCCTCACTGTCACCTCAGGACAAAAGACCACAGCTGGACAGGAGGAGGGAAATGGAAGAGTGGCCACTGTTCCACGTCTCTTTCTCTGACAGACAGATGGAGACAGCGTCATCAGTTACAGCGAACCCTCCCCCGGCCCTCCGTGCTTCATCCTGGTGAAGACTGATTTTCCCATCAACCGTAAACCCATCAGTGAAACCGTTCTCCAGGGTGGTTCTGTCACAGGTTCCAGTGGGTGACCTCAGGGGTCCCATTACATACCGACCCCTAAACATCAGAGAGGGAATAACTCTCCTCACAATACTCCTTCCGTAAGTTGCAGTCTCGTCCAATCATAGAGCTTGTAAAACAGTTTCCATGGCATCACTCAGCAGTATTTAGTTTGTGACCTCTGCTACAAAGAAAAGTGGAGTGAGGAGGCAGCCGTGGCCTGACAAGAATGTAGTGAAGGAGTAGCCCTTGAGCAAGCCACCTAACCCCCAAGTGCTCCACAGGCTATCGGACGGGTTGGACTACAACCCACCATCCCTCCTCAATGTCTCAGCCTCAGTGTCTCCTTAACATCTCTGCGGTTTCTCCTGGTCGACGATGAGGTCAGATGGAGAAACGGTAAAGACTTCAGCTTGTGCCAGAACGTCCCGTGTCTCCTCTTGAGTTTGAGGTGGAGGCATCATGAAAATCTCATGCTGGGCCCAGTGCTGAGACAATAACACTCTGGTGTATCAGCAGTTATCTCACTCTAACCTCCTTTGTCAGGGCTGAGTATTTAACTGAGCTAAACTGAGAAACACAGTAATCCACATCAACAGAACGAGGTGAGCCTTGCTCTCGTGCTGCTGTGAGTTCAAACGAGTGAACAGAGGCTCAGACAGCGTCACGAGCAATAAACACCAACCGTGAGAAATGTGCAGAGCCAGCAGCCTTCACCACATCTGCCAATGTCTGCAGAGTAACAGGATTATGCTGCTGGAGCGTGGCTCAGATTATCGCAGAGTGAGCTTGCATTTAGCTTGAAGTTGTTTACAAATTAAACTAGTTTAAATCACTACAAAATCACTGTGTCCAGCCGTTCATAAACAGCTCTCATTAACATTGAACTCTGGAGCAGTTGACAATGAGCTTAAGGCTAAAATAAAGTGTAGGACCCCCAGCATTTGTTTATTTTTTAAACCAAGTAACATCCACAGAGGATTGTCAAATAAAAACAAGGTTACAAATCATTTCCCACCGCAACGAGTGAGCACAGTTCTGGGGCCTGTTTCTTTAAATGTTAATAAGCTGCTTTTCACCCTAAACCCAAGCGCACAGCAGTGAGGAGCCAGCAGCAGAAGCTCTGGTTTTCACTTGGTTTCTTATGTTTTTCTCAATGCTCTTATTTCTCTGCACTTGTCGTATCTGCTGTTGCTTTGTTTAACTTCATCTCTGCGCTCTCATATAAACACGGGTCCAGCACTGTGATTGGACAGACTCCAACGAGGGGCAGGACCACTCTGAGGAGCCTCCCAAGTTTGCGAAAACATGTATCCCATGTTTTCATACCTTTTCAGAACGATCAAAAATAAAAGCTCAGTGGTGGTTTATTTCACAGTTTGTCTGTAGTTAGTTAACCCTCACATTAATGTGATAAAGCACAGAAAAACCTATTTATTAAAAATAAAAAAATATATATATATATATTATTTTAAAATGAAACGTTGAGGAACATGAGATTCACACTGGGTCTGTTTCCACATTTCTCACTTTCCCGCTCCTTCTCCATACGCCTTGAGCTCCCAGAGGGAGTTTATATCATGACGGTGAGCTCCAGGATCCCAATGAAGTGCAATTAAGTGAGGAAGAAAGCATGGTGGCACTGACAAATGTGGTTTTCCCAGGCGCGAGACATTATGTTCTCCCACTGGGGTCTAAATGCTCCCCTTGTTTCCCTCCACGCCTGGGAGAGAAAAGATCCCCGGGAACACAGGCACATGGTGGATGTTCCATGAAATCTACTCTGAAAAATCTCCAACATTTTTCCATGTGCCTTGCTTCGTCGCCGAGGCTCGGCAGGAAGGAATTCTTCACCTCAGACGGCATCGCAGACAAGAGCAGACTTCACTGCAGCAAACAGAACAAGCACCATTTTGGTAAATGTTACTGTTACTGTCTTTTAGATTTCACCCCTTGGTCAAATGACCCTCTTCTCGGAATGTTTTAGAGTAAAAGTATAAAGGACACGTCCTCCCTATGGTTTCTAACTAAGAATGAACAACAGATTAAAGAAGTAAATTTTGCAAAAATCATTTTGGGAAATAATCTCATTCATTTATTTTCCTTTTGTTTGAGTCAGTCTTGTTTAACAGCTCGTATATGCGGCTACGTCTCATCCACAGTAGGACAGAGACGGTCAGCGACATCAGAGACAAAGACGAGAGCCTGAAGCGTCCTGTCTCTTCACTGAGATCTTCCACTGTGAAGCGTCAAGGTCACAACTGTTTGGTGAGAATCTGATAAGCATCAGTGAGACCTCACCATGTTTATCCACACACGGCTTTCCTCGTGATCTCTGTTTAAACGACTGTATCAACACTGTGACATACGCTACGCGTCCAAATGTTTGTAGACCCCCCTTAGAATCGGTAAAATCAGCCTCTTTAAGTGAACACAGTGGTGCCGTTTGCTCTGGAGTGACAACCCTCTGGGATGAGCTGGGTTTTGGGTTTATGACCCATGACCAACATGGGAAACCTTTGATTAATGCAAATGAATACCATGCAAATCACAGACCAAACACTGATACACAGCGCCATGGAAAATCAAATAAAACGTGTGTGTGTTAGGAGTAAAAAGACTGCAGTGTGTGTGAGTAATTTATTTATTTTTTTTGTGGTGGAGGATGCAAACTGCCTTGGGCTTGGACCTGTTTCTAAATCGGTTGCCAGCATTCTGATGTTGCCGTCCCCCCTGCCAGACCCTCGGGAAGAGAAACGATTATGTCTGAGGTTCTTCTAACTCCCAACCCAGAGAACATCTGCTCTGCAGAGACTCCATAGGATCTGGTGGATTTGTATGCAGCTCTCATAACAAATGTGTGTTAAAAATGTGGGCCTTTAGGAGATGTTACATTTGGTTCTTTAAAAGAACCCTGCAGCGGATTCTTCTTCAAAGCTCAGAGTCAGGGCTGTGGGCTCAAATTTGGGGATGGGTTTTTCAGACCATGTCATAAATGTATGTATAAATCAGACATCAAACCCTTTCAACTTATTTGCAATGATCAGATTCATCGAAATTCATCCACAATAAATAAGTTCACCTGTAGACATCAGATGCAGGGAACCGGGCCGATATGTATCTAATGTACCCACGTAGCTTGCAGTTACACGTTTCCACCAGTGAGGTCTCCAAATCCCCAAAATGCCACAGGCTTAAATAACCTGAATCTTCCGCAGCGCAAGTCACTCTTTTCAGATTTATTTTAACACAAATGCCATGGTCCCGACGCTGCTGACAATCTTTAAGACAGGTTTTGGATCAGTGTATAGTTTTAAGCTCTGCTAAGCCTGCGTCTGCTAAGCTCTCTAACTCTTTCTCACACACACACACACACACACCTTCTATAAGCTGGAGTGTCAGAGCAGGGGGATTTGGGTTTGGTTGTGATGTGCTCTGATGAACCTCGACAGTCATAGCTTCTGTAACACAGTAATACAGCACAGACTCCATCAGTCGACACTGTGTTTGACTGCAGTAGGTTGCACATGCCATGCAGAGGAACATGCCATAAATTATACCTAGGCATGACTATGGAAAAAATGGATGCAATAATACATTTTAACACCAGATGTAGCAAACACACACAGACACACTATTTCTATCTTTGTATACAACAATCTCTGGATGAACCAGTTTATGCTCCATAGAGTAGGTCCCTCACATGTGGGCAGCCATGTTTAAAGTAGTAAATAATATCTAGTTGTCAGCATTTTGTCTCAATGTGAATAAGAATCATTGGAGAAAATGACTGATTGCTTCTTTAATGGCTGTTCTTCCTGGAAATAAAGCCACGGAGGCTGGTCTCTGACCTGTGTGCAGCAGGTGATCAGCTCGTTTAGATCCGCTGTTTGACATTTAATGAAAACTTTATAGTTTAAGTTGAGAAAAAAATGAGCAAGGAGTTAAGGTACAGTTTCACACATAATCCAAGGTTTTCTCCTGCCCACCATCAGCTCTGACACCTTCCCTCTCCCTCGCTCTTACATAAAGAACACAAACGTCCCAGTGATTACAGTGATTAGTGCAGAGAAGTCAAAAGTGTAGACGCGAAAATCACAATAAAACGGAGCTCCATTTCAGGAATCACAGAAGAGTGTGTGGCGTTGTCTAAACTCTCAGATACTGCTGGGAAGCAACTGTTTACATTTATTCAAACACTGATGGATTTAGTGTATTTTCTACTGATGCAGAGAGTAAAGCAGTTAACTATACCCTCTGCTCCACTTCCTGTTAACGTTAGTTCCTAAGTCTTAGATTTTTAACAGTAGGCAACTGACGCCAAGCAACACTGGACAAAGATTAGTGCAGCTACACTGTGTTTAATAAAATATCTTGCACAAGGATATAGACAGTTTATTTGGTGTGCAGATGTACATTGTGCTCTCAGAGGTGTAGAACATGAATATTTAGATTTAATAATCTTTTAACACAAAGCCTGTTTTCTGCTAGTAGTTGTCTGTGACTAAATGGCCTTGTAAATCAATGCTATGGATGTAAATCGTAGTCCATTTAGGCTACAGTTACAATCAGAGAGAGAGCAGACAGTAAAAAGACAGATTCCTACATTTGACATTACATTACACCGCCACTGCATCATTGAAATCAAGTGAAAACACCCCCCTCAGCAGGGCCCTCCCTCCCCCACAACCATAAACACACCTCATTTGTCCTGTCAGTTCTCTAATAGCTGGTCTACATCATGGTCAAAAGACCAGGCGTATTTCCTCTGCATTTTGCCGTTGGAGAAAGTGCCCCCTCCTCCTCCTCAGGTGGAAGACATTCAATATTCAGAATCAACACCAAACAAAACAGATATCAGACTGCAAATTAAACATTAGCTCATCACTAGGTCCAGAGCATAAGGCCCAGATCCTTCACACCGTATCACCGCTAGACGAACTGTTTCTAGCTCAGAGCAGGTCCTGCACAAATTCTGTTTCCTTTATTTGAATTGGACTTTTTAAAGAAAACTTGAGAACACAAATATTCGCTAAAACACAAACAAACAAAAATCCCACAGAAGCACATTCTCTGTTTTGAGGATGTTTCACTTTGATTCAAGCTCTTTCTTCTCTTTGTTTTCAGCTTGTTTCTCTGTGTTTTTATTTATTTATTTTTCCCTGTTCTTGTTCCTGTTATTTTCAGCCATTTTATCTTTTGTACACTGTAAAAAAAAAACGGTGAAATACTGGCAGCTGTGGTTGCCAGAACTTCACCGTAAAAAAAAAAAATGTTGACAATGTAAATAACATTACGGTATCTTTTCTGGCAATTGTAATTTTCAACAGTTTAAAACTGTTGTTTAATTACAGAAAATTACTGTAAATTTTAAAAATTATATTGAACCCGTTTACAGTACTATGCTGTAAAATTAACAGCTATTTTTATGAACCTGTTTACGGTGAACAATTAAAAAACAACAGTTTTACTGTAAAATATTACATCCCATTTCCATGATAAACACATTACAACCATGATTATTTTACAGTATTTTATTGTAAATTTCAACTTTACAGTAAATTACCAGCAGCTGTGGTCGCCAGAATATCCTTGCAAAAAATACGGCATTACACATTAGGCTTTACACTTTTTTGCCATGGGTTTTACAATTACTAATTGAAGTTACAAAGGCAAAACAAGTTAGATATAAACCAAGGTACAGACTATTATTGAGGCATTTGCATTAGTACATTCTCAGTGTAAAACAGATCCAACAGTGTAGAACAGATCCAATAACTTGCCCAGTATACTTACAAAGCAGTGGTGAGATCATGTGTGTCCAAACATATGCACTAATCCATGGTGGAATGAAGAAACATTATGAAAAGTGTCCACTTGCCTTAGTCCATCAAAAGTAATGTCACTGAGTCCAAATGTGGCATTTAACATGGGACAGAGTCTTACACAGATGTGTTCAAAGAACTGTAAATAAAAGCGTGTATTGCCACCAGTTCTGCTTGAAGACTCACATCTCAGGCATTTGCTGCAGACTGACATGATCCTCTCTGCAGCCCAAAAGAAAAACAAAACAAGCAAAAACAACAATAATATTAGAATTAATAATAATAATAAACATAATAACAATAACAACTTTTTATATTGCACTTACACAGTTGCAGAGTGCTTCTCAAAACAAAAATAAAAATACAAAACATTAAATAAATGAAACAAGACAACATTAAATTGTTAACAAACAGTATGTTAAAATGAATTGTAAATAATAAATAAACAAACAAACAAACAAACGAGCAAGCCACGTTACAATAAAGATTTCATGAGCCACCTAAAACAATGAATAGACAGAGAAAATGAAGGAGATTGAAGGAGCTCAGTCTGTGCTGTCTCCAGCCCATAAACAAACTCCATTGCATCTTCTGAACCAGATTATCGGACCAATAGAACATACATAAATCAAGCACAACTGCACAAGTTCGTCACTATGACAAAAATCACCTGACCTGTCTCCAGCCTGCTGTGACGGCAATCACTCCCCATAAGGAATAAAATACCTAAATCCTAATAGTTAATAAAATCACTAATAATAAAAGATCTATTAAACAGTTATCAAAACATCTGAAGAAAGGGACTAGAATGGGTTAAATTGAAATCACATTAGGTTATATAATTGTGACCGTGTTTAGCATCAGCAACTGCATACGCTGTTTGAACATGAAATGGCTACAGAGTCTACAAAAAGAGATTAACCCAAAGCCTTCTGTCATTAAATTAATGTACACTGAACTGCACAGCCAACTACCACTCTTTATGGATGTGATGTCCATGTCAAGAAAAATCTTAATACCTGAAACAAAAGTAATAAAGACAAGGAGATGCATTGTTCTAAGAAAAAAAACATACCACATATTACTGTAGCGGGCAAGGTTCAGTTCTGGCATGGGCCCTTTGCATATCATCCCCTCTTCACTGTGTTTGTCTCTCTACCACAGCTGTCAAAAAAAAGGAAAAATGGCAAACAAATCATCTTCTAAAGTATCAAACAACAAAAGCTTGATTTTAAATGAATTAGAATATCACCATTTTCCTGGGTGTCACAAAGGCCACCACATCGTTTCTTCCACAGCCACTCATAGGAGCTGGAAGGCAATGCCTGAAAGGTGGCAGGAATTAAAAATTTAAACTGCAACAATAGTTATAAAAACAATTTATAAAACCGAACTGTGTACAGATAACTATGACAATGCAGTCATGACACGATAAAACATTTGTTATATATACATGTAGTTTTCTTACCTTGAAGATGCCTATCTTAGCAATGCTAGCAGCCTTCAATCTAACTCTGAAGATTCATTAAAGCAATCAAATAAAGGATCAAATGTTCTCCAAAAAAGTTTTATTAACTCAAATGCATGAACAGCCATCGAGCTCTACAGTCTCCCTGCTAGGAACACGCATATATATTGCAAACCAGGATCCAAAAATTTGAATACCTTTATTAAGTGATGCAGGACGTTAAAGAAGCACATCGCTGTTTGCCATTTCCAGAATTATGCAATAGAAACAATGTCTTCCCTTCAAACTGTAAGACGTAACTGAAGAAACAGCCAAACAACAATAAAAAAAATAAATAAATAATTTTGCCTTGACCTTACTGAAGAAAAAAAGAGTCAAAGGCAGGATGTGGTGTTCTAGGACGTGAACATAATCGCGCGAAGAGAGAACAGAGTCCGTTAAAAACAAAAAAACGAGCCGAGGCCAAAGCCTCTCCTAACGTCTTTGCAATAGACCTACTTTGGGCAGCGGAGGAATTCCTGCCGCTGTTTTGACTCATTTATTCACTTTACCGCCTCTCGTTTTTGTTCAAGTGGGGAAAAATATCACCACGTAAACACACAGAACCACAAAAAATGCATCAAGCCCAGCGGGGTACACTGCTCTGAAGACTGGCTCAAAAATAAAAGTCATACGTGCATCATACGCTACTTTTTTACTTACTTTGGTTTGATTGTCAGTGTATAGTGGGAACATAAACCAATCCAGGGCTAAACTTTAACAGTCTATGTAGCTGCCGAGGGAACCGAAACAAGTTTGAACACATCCTTAATGTTAGTCAATAAGCAGTGCTACCTATCCTGACCTAACTTAACTTAACTTAACTAAACAAACGCCAATACACACACAAACGAGCCTTAAACAAAGTTTTATTCTCACATTGTGACAATTTACGTGAAAAACTTACCTCAAGAAGATTTTTTGTCACCAGCAGTCAGGAAATATTCCGTCAGCATCGGAGTTAGACTAAACCCCACGGATGCGTAAAGGTTTTTGGCGCGCAGAAATGGAGTTATTTGGTTTACATGGGGTCAAAAGTTCAGTGTCCGTTAGTATTGAACAGTCTGTCGGCTCGCTCGTCCTTTAAATTACAACATTATCTTGAACTCAGAAGTTATTTTAAAGTGGGCATAATAGCAAATGGTGATGCATGTTTCTATTTATTTATTTAATTTTAATTACATTTTATTTTGTTTATTTTTATATTTAAATGTATTCTTTTACACTTTCCCAGGCTGTAGGGTTAACATATATAAACTCATGCACAGAATTTTTTTATATTGTATACATACAATTTATTAATGTAATGAGAGCATTATTTGTATTTCTATTTTAGCAAACACCTGGTAAATAAAAGCAACCAACAAGAACATCCTTTGGCAACCACATTATACACCTAGTAACTACTTATAAGCACTATTGCAATCACCTATGGATCCCTGTACATCCCAACAATCTAGAAATGCTGACAACCACCAAGTACATCATAACAATTATTTGGTACACTGTAGCAAACTTTGCAACAATCCAACATTCACTTGTGGCCACCCAGAACACCTTAGCAACCCATAAACACCCCGGTCAGTTTTTACATCTTAGCTTATATTAAGAAATTAGCAACCCATATATGGTTACATCCCAGTAACCAACTTCTCTGACAGCCACAAAAATGGTTAGCATTGCTGCCCAGCAATTACTTTACAACAAAATTTGTGTCTTTCTATTTATGTTTAAAATATTCCATTGCAAATAGAAAATTAAGTGGTATATATAACCAATATTTGCAAAGACAATTCCTAAAATGACATTCTAGTATACTTAAAGACATATAGCTACTTCACCTTACAACACATGCCATATTTTTTAACATTTTCTTTCTGTAGAAATCAAGGTATTATTTTGTTGAATAATGAACGGTTTAATATTGTAAATTTAAATGTGCAAATCAGCAAAATCTTTAATTTAGACTGAATATTTCTGTTATTTTTAGGGTTATACTTTGCTTATGATATTATGGTATTTTCCAATATATTTTACATAAAGTAATAAAATTAACAGTAAAAATGTGTATATTATAAATATTATGTCAGTAAAAATTAATGTAATATTCTATTTATTTATTTAAGGAAAACTTCTTTATATGTTACGGTGATATACTATTTTCAAAGTTATGATCTTTTACCGTTGCTATTTTATAGTTTATTACCGTAAATTCTACAAACATTTTTTGCAGTGTATTATATTCTCTCTTCATTTCATCTTGATGTTTGTCTTTTAAGAAACACCCTACCAGCCACCCCTCTACAAAGGCGTGACCTTGGGCTGCTGTTACTGAGGCCTTAAGTACATAGCCAGTCAGGTGTGCATGGTCAGTGCTAATTAGCGTGAAGGATTCTGGGAAATGGAGTTCCAAGGGCTCCCAGCACCTCCTATCATACTGTGCCACCCAGGCCCCCTGCTGGTTGCCAGCAGCACACGCAGGACCCTTATTCTACATAAACAAACCCTTTAGTTTAGCTTTGTAAGTAAGGGAGATTGACTGAATGTGCCTTTACTTGCGAATCATATAAAAAAATCATATGAAAAAGGACGTCATCGACAAGGCGAGGGTCAGTGAAAGCTCACAGCGAAAGTTCACTGCGTTCAGAAGCCTCTCTCTGTTCGAGGAGGTGTTTAAAGGATGGATTTTTTTTTCTCCCAGCATGCTCTGATTGTGGATAATTACCTGTGGGATGTGAATGGGCGACTCCTGGAGGGCCATTAGCCCCTGGACCTGAACAGAACAGAGAGAGAGAGAGAGAGAGAGAGAGAGAGAGAGAGAGAATGGAGCAGAATCATGGCAGAGTTTTGAGGAGTGATTTCACCTTTCCTCCAGCTGAGAGAGCCAGTCATGTGAGAGTGTGGGAGAGGAGCTGTCTGAGGCTGTTATACAGGAGCTGTAGTTACAGTAAGACACAGATTAGCACAGCTTTCATGAGAAAATGCATACTTTAAAAATATATTATTGCATGAACCAGGGGTGGCACGGTGGCGCAGCAGGTAGGTGTCACGGTCAGAGGGCTCCAGGGACCTGGAGGTTGTGGGTTCGATTCCCACTCCGGGTGACTGTCTGTGAGGAGTGTGGTGTGTTCTCCCTGTGTCTGCGTGGGTTTCCTCTGGGTGAATGTCTGTGAGGTGTGTGGTGTGTTCTCTCTGTGTCTGCATGGGTTTCCTCCGGGTGACTGTCTGTGAGGAATGTGGTGTGTTCTCTCTGTGTCTACGTGGGTTTCCTCTGGGTGACTGTCTGTGAGGAGTTGGTGTGTTCTCTCTGTGTCTGCGTGGGTTTCCTCCGGGTGACTGTCTGTGAGGAGTTGGTGTGTTCTCTCTGTGTCTGCGTGGGTTTCCTCCGGGTGACTGTCTGTGAGTAGTTGGTGTGTTTTCCCTGTGTCTGCGTGGGTTTCCTCCGGGTGACTGTCTGTGTGGTGTGGGTTTCCTCCGGGTGACTGTCTGTGAGGAGTGTGGTGTGTTCTCCCTGTGTCTGCGTGGGTTTTCTCTGGGTGACTGTCTGTGAGGAATGTGGTGTGTTCTCTCTGTGTCTACGTGGGTTTCCTCCGGGTGACTGTCTGTGAGTAGTTGGTGTGTTCTCTCTGTGTCTGCGTGGGTTTCCTCCGGGTGACTGTCTGTGAGGAGTTGGTGTGTTCTCTCTGTGTCTGCGTGGGTTTCCTCCGGGTGACTGTCTGTGAGTAGTTGGTGTGTTCTCTCTGTGTCTGCGTGGGTTTCCTCCGGGTGACTGTCTGTGAGGAGTGTGGTGTGTTTTCCCTGTGTCTGCGTGGGTTTCCTCCGGGTGACTGTCTGTGTGGTGTGGGTTTCCTCCGGGTGACTGTCTGTGAGGAGTGTGGTGTGTTCTCCCTGTGTCTGCGTGGGTTTTCTCTGGGTGACTGTCTGTGAGGAGTTGGTGTGTTCTCTCTGTGTCTGCGTGGGTTTCCTCCGGGTGACTGTCTGTGAGTAGTTGGTGTGTTCTCTCTGTGTCTGCGTGGGTTTCCTCCGGGTGACTGTCTGTGAGGAGTGTGGTGTGTTTTCCCTGTGTCTGCGTGGGTTTCCTCCGGGTGACTGTCTGTGTGGTGTGGGTTTCCTCTGGGTGACTGTCTGTGAGGAGTGTGGTGTGTTCTCCCTGTGTCTGCGTGGGTTTCCTCCGGGTGAATGTCTGTGAGGTGTGTGGTGTGTTCTCTCTGTGTCTGCATGGGTTTCCTCCGGGTGACTGTCTGTGAGGAATGTGGTGTGTTCTCTCTGTGTCTACGTGGGTTTCCTCTGGGTGACTGTCTGTGAGGCGTTGGTGTGTTCTCCCTGTGTCTGCGTGGGTTTCCTCCGGGTGACTGTCTGTGAGTAATTGGTGTGTTCTCTCTGTGTCTGCGTGGGTTTCCTCTGGGTGACTGTCTGTGAGGAGTTGGTGTGTTCTCCCTGTGTCTGCGTGGGTTTCCTCCGGGTGACTGTCTGTGAGTAGTTGGTGTGTTCTCTCTGTGTCTGCGTGGGTTTCCTCCGGGTGACTGTCTGTGAGGAGTTGGTGTGTTCTCTCTGTGTCTGCGTGGGTTTCCTCCGGGTGACTGTCTGTGAGGAGTGTGGTGTGTTTTCCCTGTGTCTGCGTGGGTTTCCTCCTGGTGACTGTCTGTGTGGTGTGGGTTTCCTCCGGGTGACTGTCTGTGAGGAGTGTGGTGTGTTCTCCCTGTGTCTGCGTGGGTTTTCTCTGGGTGACTGTCTGTGAGGAGTTGGTGTGTTCTTCCTGTGTCTGCGTGGGTTACCTCCGGGTGCTCCGGTTTCCTCCCACAGTTCCAAAACACACGTTGGTAGGTGGATTGGCGACTCAAAGTGTCTGTAGGTGTGAGTGAATGTATGTGGGTTGCCCTGTGAAGGACTGGCTCCCCCTCCAGGGTGTATTTCCGCCTTGCGCTCAATGATTCCAGGTAAGTTCTGGACCCACCGTGACCCTGAACTGGATAAGCGGTTACAGATAATGATAATAATGAATGCATGAACCAGACCTCCAGATCTATAATGACCAGCACACTACACTTCCTCACTGCTGGTCATAACGTCCTCACACAATGCACATGTCAACATCTGAGACCTTGCACACACTTACATATAAAACCGTACACACACATGCACTAATTTTTATATCCTTCTTTTATGGAATGAATTGTTTACATTTTCTCCCACAAAACCCAAGTATTATTTGATCTATGCCTTTTCACCCTATGCCCTGCCACCTCTAGAAGAGTATTAACTTATGTTCACTTCAGTAAATCAACAAAATATTTCATTTCACCAGCGCTGTCTATACATTCGCTCACAACTATACGTCTTCTTATTTACACATCTGAAATATCTGTCGCACACACTCCTCCGGCTCCTCTCTCCAGCTCCTTTAGATGGAGTGGCTTTGCCTTTAGGCTCAGAGTCTGGCAGCTTTTAACATCCTACAATAAAGTCCCCAATTTTGTCCTATTTTCACCCAGCTCTCACACACCTCCAGATCTGGCAGCGGCTCTCGGCGCTTGTAATTTTCTGATTTTCTCTTCAAATTGGGGGTTAAAAAAGTGGGAAAAGCATTCGCTTTAGGCACACGGATCTCTTACTGACCAAAAACATCTTCAAGCCAGTTCCATTTTCTTTATATTTCTCGTTATTAGATTGTTGATTCTGTCCAGACACATTCACAGGGTCAAATCTGTCAAAACCAGCAAAAACAAATAGAAATAAGTTGCATAACCTATTTTTGTTATAGTGCCTCTATTTAAGATGATTTCACTTGAAAAGACAATATTTTTTTGAGGTGCAGCCAGAATCCCACATAATGGAGAGTGCTCTGGAGCTGAAAATGTAACTATGTGATGCTCCAGATTGAAGCGTGATTGTGATCTGAGAGGAGAGGAGGGAGGGGGAACCATCTTTGTTTGCTGACTACATGTGCGAAACCAAGATAATACTCTCCCGATCTCCCAGTACGGACTGCAATTATGTGCCCGCCCCCTTCCCAAACCGTTTCAAGGTCATAGCTGCAGCTAATTTTAACTGTTAGCGATCAGAGTGGACATTGCTCTACTACTGCCCCCCCCCCCAACAACAATATCAGGGAGATTCTTCCTGATGGTCTAAAAAGAAAACATCAAATTATAATTAGCATGAAAGCCGGTTGTTAGCGTATCCACACATTAAATCCCACCCCCACACAGACCACCAGGGTTTGTCCAGTGTGGGAGTTAAGGTGTTGTGATAGTAGAAGAGAGCAGTTTGAAGAGCTGATGTTGTTATGTAATAGAGATTAATTTAAATAATATATGTATTTTTGTACAATGTCTTTTCAGTGTGATGGGGTGTTAGCTAGTGTGTAGCCTAGATGTAGCATTAGCACTGCTACATTTAACCTCCCTTTTCAGTGTGTACGATAATCTCCTACTGATAGACTGACAGAATCAAAATGAAAAAAAAATGATTAACTTTTGGTAAGTGAAAAATATATCTCCAAGGACCAGTGGCTCAATAGATGTTAGACTTGTTTGGAAAGAAATCACCACACATGCATTTCAAGGTCATAGCTGCTGCGGCTAATTTTAACTTGTTAGCCATCAAAGTGGGCAGTGCTGTACAATCACAGCAAACAGTTTTTAACCCAGAAAAAAACATCCAGACATGTCCACACCCCCCACGCCAACAAAATCAAGGAGATTCTCGCCCAGCGTCTGAGGAAAAATGAAACATCAAATTATAATTAGCATGAAAGCTGGTAGTTAGCATTTCTACACGCCCGGCCGCTTGTGTGTAGATGACGATTTTGACTTCAGCTAGGAAGGGAGCGTTCTTAAGGTGTGTGTGGAAAAAACACTCAGCTTCCACTGATGCAATTACACACCACCAACCTGAGGCTGATTACTCTACTCAGTTTCTGAGATCTGTCAATCCCTTCACAGAGAACTGCATGACTGTTAACCCACTCCTGTGAGTGAAAGACGAGGGAAACACTCAATCAGAGCTTTCTCCTATTTCTCTGGGATTTAATAGAGACCTCCTTCTGATCAGGGACACAGGCCTAAATGACAATACAGCCTTAAATCCCTTCTTAAAAACCCTGGAAGCTTTTCCAGTGCAGTGGTGTGGTGGTGTCTACTCTTTTGGTAAGGGATCCTGTTCTCTCTGTGTCTGCGTGGGTTTCCTCCGGGTGACTGTCTGTGAGGAGTGTGGTGTGTTCTCCCTGTGTCTGTGTGGGTTTCCTCCGGGTGACTGTCTGTGAGGAGTGTGGTGTGTTCTCCCTGTGTCTGCGTGGGTTTCTTCCGGGTGACTGTCTGTGAGGAGTGTGGTGTGTTCTCCCTGTGTCTGCATGGGCTTCCTCCGGTTGACTGACTGTGAGGAGTGTGGTGTGTTCTCCCTGTGTCTGTGTGGGTTTCCTCCGGGTGACTGTCTGTGAGGAGTGTGGTGTGTTCTCCCTGTGTCTGCGTGGGTTTCTTCCGGGTGACTGTCTGTGAGGAGTGTGGTGTGTTCTCCCTGTGTCTGCATGGGCTTCCTCCGGTTGACTGACTGTGAGGAGTGTGGTGTGTTCTCTCTGTGTCTGCGTGGGTTTCCTCCGGGTGACTGTCTGTGAGGAGTGTGGTGTGTTCTCTCTGTGTCTGCGTGGGTTTCCTCCGGGTGACTGTCTGTGAGGAGTGTGGTGTGTTCTCTCTGTGTCTGCGTGGGTTTCCTCCGGGTGACTGTCTGTGAGGAGTGTGGTGTGTTCTCTCTTTGTCTGCTCCAGTTTCTTCCCACGGTCCATAAACAAACGATGGTAGGTGGATTGGCAACTCAAAAGTGTCTGTAGGTGTGTGTTTGAGTGAATGTGTGTCAACCTGTGAAGGACTTGCGCCCCCTCCAGGGCATGATCCTGCCTTGTGCCCAGTGATTCTGGGTAGGCTCCACTGTGACAATGAACTGGGTAAGCAGTTACAGACAATGAATGAATTAGATGAGTTTTACATTTTAAATGTATAGATTCAACCACAAGCTGTTTTACAAACAGTGCCAGGGTCATAAGTGTCCTGAGGCTACAAACAGGAAATGTTAAGTTTGAAGGTGACAGGTATATGACAAATTACCTTCAAAAACCCAAAAGGCTTTGGTCAAATTCCCAAACATGGCTGGTGCTGGCTCTCACCAGAACTGAAAAAGACTAATCTTGGAACTGACCTTGAAAAAGATATGTCACACCATATAGTGAGGCAAGGGCTCTGGGCACAGCAACTTATTTGGTTTATTTTAAGGTTTTGAGTCCATTTCCTTTTCTCAGTGTGGGTTTCTTCTCTCCAGGACCACGTCCTTTCAGACCAACAGTTTTGAGTTCATCTTCCAACAGTGAAAAGACGGACACAGACTGGAGTGTTCGTGTATCTTTTCATTGCCCAATTTGTAGAGAATCACCAAATCCAACCAAATAAACCACTTTCACTGAAGGATTGTTTACATTGTTATGAAACTGAACTTGTCTTTGAGTTACCGGTGTACAGATGTGTCTGCATCCGTATGAGAGTCTTAAGAATAGATTAAAGAGGCCCCAATGCAAGTGCTTCACTATTGTTCCATCTTATTCATTATGAGAAATACAAAACGCTGCTGTTGAATTAAACTCGGCTTTGTCTCGTGTAATGAAAAAAAAACAAGTAAAACAATGTGGAGTCTGTCCTCACAATTAAAAACAATAAAATAAAAATTCATGAACTGTTTCATCAAGGACAGGGACACGTCTGTCATTCCTTCATAACAAAACCTGAAAAAAGGTCTTCATTTGTTGCGAGAGGGCGTTCGTCACTGACTGTAATTTTTGGAGCACACTCTCCACTTCTTTGCGTTCATTATCTTGTGCCCAGACATGAGTTAACTCATGTATAACATATTAAAACCTACAAAGCGCAAAAAACAATCTGTTTTAGATTTATCACTACAGGTCGAATGGGACTTCTGTGAAGAGTCTTCGCCTTTCTATTAACATACGGTAATTAAATTAGACTTGGTAAAAAAATAAATAATAATTCACAGCTTCTGAAAATAGCTGCTGCATTACTGAGGTTGTTTTATGAAGAGCCAAGGGGCATGCATTTTTCATTTAGGAATTTCAATGTTTACTAATGATCTGAAGTCTACTTAATGTAAACATAGGTGACACTGTTACACCCTCAAACTCAGCAGGGAACACAGGAGACAAATGGGACACTGCCTTTTCACAAGATGAGACCATTTGTCAAATCAACAGAGAAGCAGGGTCTAAAATAAACACGTCCATTACTTGGAGCAGGACAAAGTCAGGACAAGTCCAAGGGCCCCAGAAAAGATAGGTTTTTAAAAATTCATTGATTCATTCATTCATTATCTGTAACCCTTATCCAGTTTAGGGTCGCGGTGGGTCCAGAGTCTACCTGGAATCATTGGGCGCAAGGCAGGAACACACCCTGGAAGCGGCGTCTGTCCTTCACAGGGCAACACACACACACACACATTCACTCACACACTCACACCTACGGACACTTTTGAGCCACCAATCCACCTACCAACGTCTGTTTTTGGACTGGGGGAGAAAACCGGAGCACCCAAAGGAAACCCATGCAGACACAGAGAGAACACACCACACTCCTCACAGACAGTCACCCGGAGGAAAACCACGCAGACACAGAGAGAACACAACACACTCCTCACCGACAGTCACCCGGAGGAAACCCACGCAGACACGGGGAGAACACCCCACGCTCCTCACAGACAGTCACCTGGTGGAAACCCACGCAGACACAGGGAGAAAACACCACACTCCTCACAGACAATCACCCGGAGGAAACCCACGCAGACACAGGGAGAACACACCACACTCCTCACAGACAGTCACCCGGAGGAAATCCACGCAGACACAGAGAGAACACACCACACTCCTCACAGACAGTCACCCGGAGGAAACCCACGCAGACACAGAGAGAACACACCACATTCCTCACAGACAGTCACCCGGAGGAAACCCACGCAGACACGGGGAGAACACCCCACACTCCTCACAGACAGTCACCTGGTGGAAATACACGCAGACACAGAGAGAACACACCACACTCCTCACAGACAGTCACCCGGAGGAAACCCACACAGACACAGGGAGAACACACCACACTCCTCACAGACAGTCACCCGGAGGAAATCCACGCAGACACAGGGAGAACACACCACACAGACAGTCACCCGGAGGAAACCCACGCAGACACAGGGAGAACACCCCACACTCCTCACAGACAGTCACCCGGAGGAAACCCACGCAGACACAGGGAGAACACACCACACTCCTCACAGACAGTCACCCGGAGGAAACCCACACAGACACAGGGAAAACACACCACACAGACAGTCACCCGGAGGAAACCCACGCAGACACAGAGAGAACACACCACACTCCTCACAGACAGTCACCCGGAGGAAACCCGCGCAGACACAGAGAGAACACACCACACAGACAGTCACCCGGAGGAAACCCACGCAGACACAGGGAGAACACACCACACTCCTCACAGACAGTCACCTGGAGGAAACCCACGCAGACACATGGAGAACACACCACACAGACAGTCACCCGGAGGAAACCCACGCAGACACAGAGAGAACACACCACACAGACAGTCACCCGGAGGAAACCCACGCAGACACAGGGAGAACACACCACACTCCTCACAGACAGTCACCTGGAGGAAACCCGCGCAGACACATGGAGAACACACCACACAGACAGTCACCCGGAGGAAACCCACGCAGACACAGAGAGAACACACCACACTCCTCACAGACAGTCATCCGGAGCAGGAATCGAACCCACAACCTCTAGGCCCCTGGAGCTGTCTAACTGGGATACTACCTGCTGCGCCCAAGAAATTATTTATTTATTTATTTATTTATTTTTGTGACTTACTGAAAGATTATTACTAGATGATTTTAAGTTAAAGTAATCATTACTGTCCACTATTTAATGTGGAAACAGGATGGGCATCAGGATGTTACTACTGCACCACTTATGGAAGAACAGAAAATCCAGATTACGCCACCGCTGCATTATTTACATTTAAACTAAAATGGAAAATCCAAATAACAAGTGGGAGCTTTTACCTGTAACTGAAAATCTGAATTACAGACACCACATGAAACTCCTGGATGATTTAAGGTGGAATGGAAGCAGCACCTTTCTATTGTTCCACACTGAGCAACACTGAAACACTGATGAGCTTAAACTGACAGAAAGCTCAGTCCTTTCACAACAAATGTGCTTGACATTATACTCAGACATGTTCCGAGGAGTTTTACACCTCGGTTACTGGTGTGGACCTGAAGTCCGGTTTCTAACATCTCTCCGCATGTAAAACATGTTCATAAATGAATAAATCATCTCCCCGACTGCATCCATCTCCATAGTAATGTAATCAGTGAGTGCGGTGCATGGCTCTTTTGAAAAAAAAAGAGGCCAAGAATCTCGCGAGGGCCCACACTAATGGAGCTTCATTTGAAATTTAAATTCCAGTCTGGATGATATGGCATTTATGAGGAGGTAAAATCTTGTTCTCATAATGAGCCACGAACAACTGCCAGTGGAAAGGCCTCGTTGTGAATGTTCTGAGCTGAAAGACCATGAGTATGGCGTCAAAATAGGTTCTAAAGCTCTGAGAACCAAAAAACACAATCCATAACCAATAAATGCCAGTTTATAATTGAGAAAACTATCATTAATATTCAGAAACAGGTTTATAAACAGAATATTTCTATATATAATCGTCTATTTTGAAGAATGCGTGTTCACTTTCATTCCACATTTTCTCAGTTGCGCTTTTCTCAGTCTCGCTTTCACCTCCAGAAGTTTCTCGCTTTTGACCTATGACGGGGGGGGTGGGTGTGTGTGTGTGTGTGTGGGGTGGGGGGGGGGGGGGGGTCAGGATCTAGACAG
The DNA here is from genome assembly GCF_029633855.1 of Hoplias malabaricus. NCBI lineage: Eukaryota > Metazoa > Chordata > Actinopteri > Characiformes > Erythrinidae > Hoplias > Hoplias malabaricus. Next base: position 22,729,154 of record NC_089804.1, on the reverse strand, counting down.
TCATTGGCTGCTGAAGTTAAGCCCAGCCCACCCAGCAGATTCTGCACACACCGCTACGTCAGCGAGAGCGCAGCAATCTTACCCTGACTGGAAAAAGACCGACCGGCAAACACTGGTAACATATCAACTATTTTTTAACGATTATGTCTTTTAGTAATGCACGGTTGCTCATAGAGGCTTAGAGGCATTTTGCAATCAGGGTTAGGGTGTGCAGAATCTGCTGGGTGGGCGGGGCTTAAATTCAGCAACCAATGACTGTCTAGATCCCGACCTCCGTGAAAAGTCAAAAGCGGGAATCTTCTGGAGGCGAAAGTGAGAGAAGCGCAACCGAGAAAAGGTGGAATGAAAATGAAAAAGGATTCTTCAAGAAAATATTGTGTTTACAAACTTGTTTTTATAACTCTCAATACTAATGACGGGTTTCTCAAATCATTCATTCATTATCTGTAACCCTTATCCAGTTCAGGGTCATGGTGGGTCCAGAGCCTACCTGGAATCATTGGGCGCTAGGCAGGAATACACCCTGGAGGGGGCGCCAGTCCTTCACAGGGCAACACAGACACAAACACACATTCACTCACACACTCACACCGACATATCTGTTAGATGTGTGTGTGTCTAATTTGAAAATGGCCAAAAATAGTGGTGTGCACTAGCCTTTCTTTATTCATTCATTGTCTGTAACCCTTACCCAGTTCAGGGTCGCGGTTGCTCGGGAGTCTACCCGGAAATACTGGGCGCACGGAAGGAACACACCCTGGAGGGGTCACCAGTCCTTCACAGGGTGACACACACTCACTCACACCTATGGACACTTTTGAGTCGCCAATCCACTTACCAACATGTGTTTTTGGACTGTGGGAGGAAACCGGAGCACCCGGAGGAAACCCACACGGACACAGGGAGAACACACCACACTCCTCACAGACAGTCACCCGGAGGAAACCCACGCAGACACAGGGAGAACACACCATACTCCTCACAGACAGTCACCCAGAGGAAACCCACGCAGACACAAGAAGAACACACCACTCTCCTCACAGACAGTCACCTGGAGGAAACCCACGCACACACAGAGAGAACACACCACACTCCTCACAGACCTAAAGCAAGGTTTGAAGCCAGGAGTCCGAGACCCTGGAGTTGTGTGGCAGACACAGAATTTACAGTGCCATTTTGTCCCCTTCACATACTCATCTTAAAAAGTAAAATGACCGAAGAACAAATTGCCAGATGCTGTTAGTAAATTTAATAAAAGATCCTAATATTAGCGCCGCTCTCAGAAACGCTCAGTGGAAGTCTCCTAAAGAGTCTCCTAAACATTTTACATTTCTGCGCTCTGACATCGAGGCAGACTCCAGTCGCCCGGAGCCTCTGGTTTCTACTGCGCTTTGCCTTGCGTGACTCCCTCGTAAATCATTATGTTAATGCTCTCACTCCGGCGTAATTACCCACAAGCACCCTGGTGTTAAAAGTCCCAAAAGGGGTGGGTGGGGTGGGGGGGTATGCGCAAATACCCAGAGGAAACTTATTGCTCAAAAATTGCTCGCTATTGTCTCAGGAGGCAAAAAACTACTCAGGAGAATTAGCTTCAGACAAACTGGAGGCTGATAAAAATATTATTTATTTTCAGCATCAAACCTGAGATGTTTCTGAGCACTGCTGAGACATGTTTTAGCTCTCCCTCTGGTTCAGCTGCAGATAAACAGGAGAGATATGATCTCAGTGCTAAGCCCATGTTTCTGGAACTTTAGACCCATGCCATTTTTGCTATATTCAGGAAATCCTCTGCCATCTTCATACTATCAGAAACGGCAACAGAAACTCTGTAAGATAACACGTTGTTGGTGTATGAAGATGATGATGGTTGGTGAACTTTTCCACTGGTTAATAACATTAATTATAGTAAATATAACAATGTCATTTTCCATCTTGACCTACTTGACTTACTTATTAATGTCTTTCTTCTGGAGACCACATTTTATCTTCAGTCTAAATCCCTGGTCATTAAATTCCAATAAAACTAAGTGGACGTAATGGAGTGTCCCACTGCTTTGCTTTTTCCGCACGAGAAACCTAAACCACGACTTCAGCATCTCTAATCTGCCTTTGAGTCATTACAATGGAGTTAATCTTGGATTGGATCCTATCAGAATGGCACTGAAAAAAAACAATGCGACATTTTAAACCTGGAAAAACCGAAGAGCTTCGGAGAGCTTGATTTCTAACAACTGCTCAGACTACATCCAGAAGAGGGAAGGTTGTTTTATTGTTGGGTTGCACATTATTTACCAAAACAAGTCAAAAGAAGCACAGTAAAATGTCTGTACATCCAGAGTCTGTCCTGTAGATTGTAAGACTCTAATTTCTCTTTTCAGTGCTTACCATTCATTCATTCATCCATCCATTATCTTTAAGCGCTTATCCAGTTCAGGGTCAGGGTGGGTCCAGAGCCTACCTGGAATCATTGGGCGCAAGGCAGGAATACACCCTGGAGGGGGCATCAGTCCTTCACAGGGTAGTGCTTACCATACATTATATAAAACAAACATCAAATATAATCAGATTCAGAGGGGTGACCAATCACATAGAGGCACAAATGATGTGAACAAAGCAGCACAATAAAATTACACAGACACACAGCGCCATTGTGGTGCAGTTGCTAAACATGATTGAGTATGTGAGTCAGTGCACGAGTGAGTGAGTGAGTGGGCAATACGCCAAACCCATTTCCATGAGGTTAGTTGTGTAGAAGGAAATGGAAACACTGAAATGTTACAGGTTAAATGTATAAAAGTAGATTTCTTTTCTCATGCTGGGATTTTCATCAGGCTTCTAATCACTGAGAGGTAGATCATAGCCTCCAGCTCTGTGTGCACTCACTCTGGACAAAAACACTCTGGTTTTACTGACATGCCCCCAAGTGACTGACAGCTGACGCGTGAAGTGCTTCTCTTTGTTCTGATGTTAACGCCTAGGCCTAGCTTTTCAGCAGCGAATCATCAGTGGTCTTGCAGTGTGGGCGGAGACTAGGCCTAACTAATGTCCTTTAGACATCTACCAAACCTTTCTCATCTCAGTTCTAAGCCCATATTTCCCCTGTCAGCTGCCAGCATGAACCTGTCGGTGTGCTTTTACTCTCTAATAATTCGTCTTCATCGACCTCTAGCCCTGGGCTGGGGACAGACAATCAGTCTTCCCAATTAGTCTTAAATCAGACCAACCATTCGACTTAGCGTTAGCTCTGTGATTGTGCTGCTCGCCTGTGTCTGTCAGAGACGAACTACTGGTGTTGCTGTTATTAGCGCTGACCTTTTCAGAGCGTCTCCTCGGACTCCGGGGTGAGTGAGACAGGACAAGGATGATGTGAGACAGGAGGAGGAAGATGAGGCTCGACGGAGAGATCCGTGACCCGCCTCACATTCCTCCGTACGACCCCCACTCCGCTGACCCTCATCAGGCTAATAGCATGGCTAATAAGCTTGTGACGAGACATGAAAGAGACGAAAATGAGAGCACAGCTTCTGCCAGACAGCATGCTTTGTGGAGGAAAAGCTATTTGCGTCAGGACCTCGACATGAAAGACTGGGGCACGGCTTCCGATTCGAGGCACGGGGATCAGCACAACAAGCCCCTTGCCTCAGAGATCTGGAAATGAAGCTAGGAAGATGTGTAAGAACTGGGGAAGTGGTCAAAATGTTTGGTTAACACTAATGACAAAGTTCAAACGAGGTCTGGAGTTCAGACGCATGGAACTTACATATTACTTTCACTGTAGTTTGCAGCAGAGCTGGGCCACACTGTGACGGTCATAAAGTTTTGGTCAGAGCAGGTTCAAAACATCAAGTCTTGTGGGTTGTGGTTGGTGCAGAACAGAAGTGGTCTGATATATCCACACTGACTGTCCACAAAGACACACTGGACGAAGCGCATTATCCATAGCATCAAAACAGCTCAGATCCACCCAGCACTGATCTACACAACTGCACGGAAAGGCCTGTTGGGTGCTGAGTGGCTTCCGAGGATGTGCCGTGAAGAGGTAAGGTATGAGGGTCGCAGCTGTCAGGAAGATGGAGGGAACACATTACAGATACATTTACTTTACTACAATACTCCTTTGTTTTTATTGGGCCACAGAGACATAAATGTCAAGAGTGTGCAGGTGCTTTTTTTTTAAAGTTTAAAAATGGCCATGCCGTGGCCAATCTGTAACCTTTCACGGTCCACGTATAATATTGCTTTCCAATGCCAGTTGCTGTTCTGTGATTGCTGTGCCATGATGGAGGGCTTCATTTCCTGTAACGCATGAAGAAACCACCTCGTCTCACTACTGACTGGGAATATTGTTTATAGAATTGGAAATAATTATCATTAATCACCTGTTTGAATGAGCCCCTGGTTAACTCCACCCCTGATAAAGTGCTCAGTGGGCGATGCCATGGTTACGTGATGCTCTCCTCTGCATAGTCGTCACACACTTATACTCTACATGTCCAAATGTTTGTAGGCACGTTTCCTAACCAGTGAATCTTGTTTTTAAGGTTCACTCACAGCGGACACATGTTCAAGTGCACATTCCCAGATTGGATAATCTCAGAGCAGCTGCACATGACCCAACAGTCACTATTGGCGCTTTCTACTGCACTGAACATTACTCTACTGGGCTCTACTCTCTGTTTGGTCCCTGGTACCTGGTTTATTTTCCATTACTATGCAGTTCTACTACTGTAAAAAACCACCCAACATTTATTGAATTTCCTGTCAAAATATCCAAACTAAAAATGGTTCTTTCTGAGTTTTACCCCCATGCCAAAAAGATGCAGGTAGATCAAAGAAAAGAAAGAGCACATATTAAGATTTGTTTGACGTCAGCTGAGATCATTCCATTGAGCACAGTTCCTCATAAAATCACCTCGTCTCATGTCTTTCTTTTCCACACTCAACATTTCCTCCACACTTGTGTCTCAGTAATATTTAATAAATGATGTTGTCTCCCAAATACCGGCATTAGCATTGGGGTAGTGTCATCAATTACATCATCCTCACCCTGTCAGGAGCGTTTACCACTGAGGATTTTCTGAGGGGTTTTCATACATCGATTCGCCACTAGATTAAAAGCACTATCAGAAGTAATTAACATTGATGACCTTGTTAGAGTGGCTCCTGTCGAGATGTGAGGGGATAAATCAAGCAGCAAATAAAACATCGATGTTGGAAGCAGGACAAATGGGGGAGTGTAAGGATCTGAGACACTTTGACAAGTGCTGAAATGTGATGGTCATAATATTTTGATCAGAGCTTCTTCAAAATCAGGTCTTGGGTGTTTCCAGTATGCCAGGCTCAGGTGACAGGGTCAGGAATGTCCAGGGCTCATAGATTGGTAGTGAGGGCGAGCCACTCTAGACCACCTTTGGTGGGCACTAACTCCAGCATAATGGATACACCCAACAAGACCTGCTATTTTGGAGGTTTGATGATTGCTGCTCTAAAGAGTTCAGAGCTGGTGCTAGTTTTCTCTCAGACTTCATAGACAGTAAAGAATTGAGAACATCAACAGCCTCTGGCCAAATATGACAAACCATTCACGATATTGAAGGAACATTGCTCATATTCTCATATTTTACTATTAAATCTGTCTGGCTTTAACTTGTGAAGGGCTGGGAATAAAAAGAAGTCCCAAGCAGCTGCTAATGACACGATCCAAACAAAGCCATCAGACCTGAAACTGAAGTAACTTGAAGTAGACAAAGGAATGAAGCATCACTGTCATTGTTCACAACGCTCACAATATAATACGCCCAAAGGTTTTTAGACACCCTTTATAACTGGTACATGCTCAATTCCAACACAATTTGATCATCTCTGTACAAAAGCATGAATTAAAATGGTCCCAATGGCCAAAAACCAGCAAGCACTACAGGGGTATAAAGTCTCCACCGCAGTGGGCTGTGGAGCAGTGGAGCTCCAATCAATGGAGGAATGGAGCTCCATCAAATATTTTTTTAAGACGAGCTAAAGTGGCAGCACATGACTCCATTAAATATCAGTGTGGCAGAATACCATCAAATCCTCATGGAAATTTTCTAACATCTTGTACCCAGGAGAGTAGAAGGTGGGAATGACCTCTTGATTAAATCACTTCGTTTCAGAAGAAAGGTCTGGTGAGCGCTGAGCACTGCAGTGTAGTGTCAGATAAAGATGAGAACGGCATCGTTTACTGATCGAATAAAGAACGTGAAGCGGATCAACGCCATTCCCTCACGGTGTACGTCTCTAGATTGGGTTTCTTTGATTGGATTTCTTTGTTTTCGCAGCCTCCATCTTTCATCATCGACGAGCTGATTATTACCCTGTGGAGAATCCGTTCGGAATGGAGAAAAAAATCAATGCCACCCTTCATCCGGCAGGAGAAACACCATTTAAAAGGTTATTATTGGGGATAAACTCTTAGTAAATGAGAAAAGTGGCTGTGCTTTGGGTAAAGGGAGTGATGACGAGATAATAACAGTTATTTATGGTCACAGTGGGGACGGTGACCAGTTGACGACTACAGTAGGCCACACACACCATTGTTCAGACTATAAATATAATACATAATCAATAAATCAATGACATTGATAAGTCCGGAGCAGTGGGGGTCCAGCTGTAAAAACCCAGTGGCTTTAAAACCCAATCCTTCTGAGACTCAATAAAACCACAGTTTATTTTAGTCCACTTTCAGACCTCTATCATGTCTCAGAATTTTGTTTCTCTGCCTCAGGGGCTTCACGTTATTTTTAAAGCAAACACAAAAGCCTACTATTTATTCATGAAGCACACAGTTTGTGACTCTGTAATTTCACAGCATTTAGCACAATTCTGTTTCAAATTATTTGACTGTGATTCTCAAATCCATGAATTGTTATAGGAGTGTTTTAACTACAACAGCACTGTGATTGGAGAAATGCAGATGAGGGGGCGGAGCAATCCTAATGTCCCCGCCCTTGATGTAAGAAGCAGCATAAAATCAGAACTACTTTTCAGATTGGGAGGTCTGGTTTCACAGTGTTTCCAAAATATGTCCCTTTTAAAATCACTGACTAGTAACACTGCTGTATATATTCCCAATGTGTAACTGTACAGTTATCACACTCACCCTGTAGAGAGCAGCTTTTCTAATATATACACATTACTTTGACTCGTGCAGATTTAGAAGCATTGCCATCTGCAGAGAGTTTGTCCTTTCTCCAAACTCCTCCTTCTCCATAATCAAGTTTAATCTCAAACTTCTATCTTCAAAAGTAATTGTACCATCTCTTTGAAGTCGCCTCTTTTCACTCACTAAAAATAGGCCAACTCTGGTTTTATTCATTAGCCTCAATGAGGGCAAGACTCTGTGGCTGAATAAGAATTCGCCTGGAGGTCTGCTGCTTTTGACCTGTGAATGAAATACTGTAGAAAGAAAGAGAGGTCAGTAACCGAAGCCGGTTTGGACACTACGGTTAATCTCCTTCCCGATGACTGACCCCGGCTCCGCCCACAAATACAACCTTCCACAGCGACAGTCGACAGGTTTGACATGCTTTAGAGAAAGGTGGTGAAAATCACATATTCCTGTTTCAGTAAATGGTGTGTTCTCCCTGTGTCTGTGTGGGTTTCCTCCAGGTGACTGTCTGTGAAGAGTGTGGTGTGTTCTCCCTGTGTCTGTGTGGGTTCCCTCCGGGTGACTGTCTGTGAGGAGCGTGGTGTGTTCTCTCTGTGTCTGTGTGGGTTTCCTCCGAGTGACTGTCTGTGAGGAGTGTGGTGTGTTCTCTCTGTGTCTGCGTGGGTTTTCTCCAGGTGACTGTCTGAGTGGAGTGTGGTGTGTTCTCCCTGTGTCTGTGTGGGTTTCCTCCGGGTGACTGTCTGTGAAGAGCATGGTGTGTTCTCTCTGTGTCTGTGTGGGTTTCCTCCGAGTGACTGTCTGTGAGGAGTGTGGTGTGTTCTCCCTGTGTCTGTGTGGGTTCCCTCCGGATGACTGTCTGTGAGGAGCGTGGTGTGTTCTCTCTGTGTCTGCATGGGTTTCCTCCAGGTGCTCCGGTTTCCTCCCACAGTCCAAAAACATACGTTGGCAGGTGGATTGGTGACTCAAACGTGTCCATAGGTGCGAGTGTGTGTGTGGACTGGTACTTGATTCTGGTACCAGTGATTCCGGGTAGGCTCCGGACCCACTGCGACCCTGAACTGAATAAGCGTTTACAAGCAATGAATAAATGAATGAACATTTACATAAAAAAAACTCATTGTGGGTGGAACCTGGCTCTGTTAATTTCACTTTATGTTTTGGCGTGTGATTAGTTGATGGCGTTCGTGTAATGGACTAACAATAACGTTAATTAAATATCCAAAAGGAAACCTTACTTCTGCTGCAACACCACTGTCAGACGAGAGTCAGAAACAAATGTAAGGGCCTGGTTCTTAAAAGGTTTTTTTCTTTTTTTGCTCAGCCTTTTTCTGTTCCGGAGTAATTTAGTTGTGCCTGGGAAAATGTATTCATTTCTCATGCTCAGATTTAGATGAATAAAGAGGAGGAGAAGGAGGCGCCTTTGAGCCCATTACATTTCATTTCATTCCAAATGCACAGGGTCCAAGGTCCCGCTTCTATTTCTTTGCACTTCTTGTGGCTTTTATGGAGGAAATTGTGTCTTTCGTCCTCTTCTTTCTGCCATTGTTCGGTTTCTATAGAAACCAGGGCTCGCAGATCTGTTCGCTGTAAGTGGACGCTTGCCAGACACCTTGTTCAAGGACAAGGCAACCTAATAATGATGTCGAAATACAAGATACAGCTCGTTGTGAACAGGCCAGAAACGTAAGGCGCTCTGGAGAGGGTCCTCAATGCAGCCCAACAGTCAAAACAAAAAAAGACTGAGTGATTTTGTTTTGTCTGAATGTGACTGGGATGGAATGGAAATCCACAGTAAAAGAATTATATCCCTGTAGTTCCTCCTGGACGACAAGGAGGTCTGTTGGAGAGACGTTGGAGACTTTAGCTTTTGTCTCCTGCTGCTCAGATGTTTCTCTTGAGAGAATGAATCAAGAAAAGACCCCTGTGTGTCTCCTCTTGAGATTGAGGAGAGATCTCAGTAAAGTCTCAGGCTCAGCACTTGTTTATCTGCAGCTGAACCACAGATAGAGCTCCACCATGTTTTTTATCAGCGCTCAGAACCACCTCCGTGAACTGATGTGTGTTGTTTAATTCTGGACAAAAGCGTCTCACGTTTAGAAGTTTAGATTTTCAGGCTGAAGTTGATTGTTGTCTCACTGTTATTTACTGCATATTTCTGACTGTGCTGTGTCTCCGTTCCTTGATGTTTCTATGGATCAATGCCTAGAACCCAATAACGGCCAGAGAGAGCACCACTTTGAACTTCATTTACATTCCAGAGGTTCAGGCGCCTTTAATGTAAAAATGAAATGCTTAAGATGACACTGGGAAAAGAAAATAGCATCGCCTCCATGCCTTTGATGTTGCTACTCCAGGCTTCAGGAGCTTTGTTGCTGAACTAACCTTGTAATAACAGGCTGATTTTTTGGCTTTGCTGCCTCCTGCTGGCTACATATGGACGAATAGTGTGTCTCTATTTTCATATTGTCTGCAATTGTAGGCCGGTTATTAGCCCTGGAATTAATATTAGTTTTGTGCTGCTACAAATTAAACCTGGAGTTATTTCTCCAGTTATTTTTAGTTGGTGATTAATTTCTATTATGATTTGAAGGTTGTTTTATTAAAATGGAGATAATAAAACCTAGAGTTTGTTTGTTTGTTTTTAAATACATTTATTAATAATTTAGGGATTATTTTTTTTTAATAATCTGGATTTATTTCTACCGTGTCACAGCTAGGATTAATATAACCTGAAATTTTTTTATAGCTGGGAATTAATATAACCTGGGATTACTGCTTGGGTTTGTTATATAGCAGGGGATAAATATAACCTGAGATTATTTCTACAGACGGTTTTATAGATGAAATAGACACAAACGAAATCCAGCCAACAAACTGCAGCGGTTGTATGTAGATTAGATCCTGACTTCACTGAATGTGAGGATTTTTAGACAGAAATAATGCAACTTTTATGGCCGAAGATTGGAGAGTGGCAGGAGAAAATGAAAACAAGTCTCTGAAAAGATGGAAGAGGGAGTAAAGGCCACAGAGAAACACTGAAGATTTATAACAGAGAAAACAAACAAAGACAAAGACAAGGTGAATGCAGTTCTTACTTTAAAGAACAGCTGAGGGTCCTTGTTTTGTGTGTGTGTGTGTGTGTGTGTGTGTGTGTGTGTGTGTGTGTGTGTGTTTGTGTGTGTCTCAGCTGGGTTTCTAATGATGCCAATCATTTCCAATAACCTCACCAAGACCCCTGTCTAGAAATAGCAGCTTCACGGTCAATTTTCAGGGAACATTCACGCCCCCCCACTGCTCCCTCCACACACTCTCGCTCCTCCAGACCAAAGCCAGCTCTCTGCGCTGCGAAAAATAACGTCTTACCAAGAGCAGTCTTCTCACACTTCTCACTGACATATCGTCACTGTCCAATGAAAAACACGTATCTCCATATTGGTCGATTTTTACTACATCTGTTAAAATGATATGAACAGACCAATAGAAATGCTGTAAAATAACTTATTTTATATAAAAAAAAATATTTTGTAGAAAAACTGCAGGAAACAACACACAAAAAATTATGAGCTTAAATAATAAATAATAAATATCCCTGACAGTCCCTGACACACAGCTAAAATAATCCTAAATGAAATCTAGGTTACTGCCGTCTTTAGGCGACATCTTTTTGTCACAGTTGACTTTGAGTAACGCAGGGAATTTGGTATCAGATCTGTCCTCCAGCTTTTTGACGTTTACATTCGAGCTGAAGCTGATGAACCATGCATCAGACTCCAGGCCTGAGACAAACACAGCTACACCTCTCGCATCATACGAAGATCCCAGGCCTGGAGTGTGTATAAATATGACTAGGAGAAGAGGAGATCTGACCCTGACACAAATACACATTCTAAACCTTAAACATCCTACAGACATGTTACATGACTAAAATATACCTTAAAGCGAATGAATATGTTTGTGGAGAAATGCAGTTCTCTCTGGTTTGTCTACATTCAGAAGCTCCGCGGCTTTACGAACGGTATGTTTAAGGGAAAAAAGATTACTCTTGTTTGTATGGGGCTGAAGCTTCACTTGTTTGTAAGTTGTTGTTCATTGTTAGAATTCACAGAGAATCTCATTTGTAGCACTTTCTCTTTACTCTCATGCAGTTAGCGCTCTCCTAAATTTGGAAACATTTAGCGTCTTTACCCCTAGTTCCAACATCAAAAATCTTAGCCAACTGTAAATAAATAGAAGGACTTTACTCGCTCAAATCAACATTTTTCAGTAGTCAAATGTGTGTAGATTAATGTTCAAGACTTGCTTGACTTTGAAAGAAAATATGTTTTTAGATAAAAACGCTTTTGTTTAAGTAGGTGCCAATACGGCTAAGATTATTAGCGCCCCCTAACTTCGGCCACCTCCCCTGCTTGTGACAGTCAAACGAGACAGTTGCTACCACATTCAATGGTTTTGAGAGGTTCACAATGAGATTACGTTTGTCCTGCGTTGGTATCCATACTCTACATGTAAGGACTACAATGGCGGTAGATTTTCCCCTCAGAGAAAAGGAAGCTAACCGCTAAGCTAACTATTACACTGAGGGAAATATCTGTCGCGAAATGGAAATGTGTTGTGTTCCGCATGCAGTTTTGCACACAAAGAATTACAACACTGTTAGAGATACTTCAATATTGTTTAGATATGTGATATTTTGCAAGACTGATGTTTAAATGTCCTACTACGTTTACGTTACGTTTTATTGTTTTACTCACAGCAATTGGTGAAGAGAGAGAGCAGAATTGCAGCATATACGGCAGTGGCCGGAAATAGGGGGACGGCTGGAGTTAAGGGGGAGAGTGCTACCCCTTAAGTACGCTGAAGAAGCAAAAAGTAAGTCAATATTACCCACCTACGGAGCAGGAATAGAGCAATCTCCTCATTTCTGTTCATTCTTTTCAACATATGGAATTTTCCAGTAAAAGTAATTCTTTAAAGTGCAATAGTGTGATTTATAGGTACCTCTGTTAATTATTATTATTGTTTTAATCAACTGCTTGAATCATTTGTTAAAACTTATTAAATAAAGCCACTAACCCAGTCCATTCAACTGGAACATCTACAGGGGTTGGACAATGAAACTGAAACACCTGTCGTTTTAGTGTGGGAGGTTTCATGGCCAAATTGGAGCAGCCTGGTGGCCAATCTTCATTAATTACACATTGCACCAGTAAGAGCAGAGTGTGAAGGTTCAATTAGCAGAGGGTAAGAGCACAGTTTTGCTTAAAGTACTGCAATGCACACAACATTATGGGTGACATACCAGAGTTCAAAAGAGGACACATTGTTGGTGCACGTCTTGCTGGCGCATCTGTGACCAAGACAGCAAGTCTTTGTGATGTATCAAGAGCCACGGTATCCAGGGTAATGTCAGCATACCACCAAGAAGGACAAAACACATCCAACAGGATTCACTGTGGACGCAAGAGGACGCTCTCTGAAAGGAATGTTCGGGTACTGACCCGGATTGTATCCAAAAAACATAAAACCACGGCTGCCCAAATCACGGCAGAATTAAATGTGCACCTCAACTCTCCTGTTTCCACCAGAACTGTGTGTCGGGAGCTCCACAGGGTCAATATACACGGCCGGGCTGCTATAGCCAAACCTTTGGTCACTCATGCCAATGCCAAACGTCGGTTTCAATGGTGCAAGGAGCGCAAATCTTGGGCTGTGGACAATGTGAAACATGTATTGTTCTCTGATGAGTCCACCTTTACTGTTTTCCCCACATCCGGGAGAGTTACGGTGTGGAGAAGCCCCAAAGAAGAGTACCACCAGACTGTCGCATGCCCAGAGTGAAGCATGGGGGTGGATCAGTGATGGTTTGGGCTGCTGTATCATGGCATTCCCTTGGCCCAATACTTGTGCTAGATGGGCGCGTCACTGCCAAGGACTACCGAACCATTCTGGAGGACCATGTGCATCCAATGGCAAACATTGTGTCCTGAAGGTGGTGCCATGTATCAGGACGACAATGCACCAATACACACAGCAAGACTGGTGAAAGATTGGTTTGATGAACATGAAAGTGAAGTTGAACATCTCCCATGGCCTGCACAGTCACCAGATCTAAATATTATTGAGCCACTTTGGGGTGTTTTGGAGGAGCGAGTCAGGAAACGTTTTCCTCCACCAGCATCACGTAGAGACCTGGCCACTATCCTGCAAGAAGAATGGCTTCAAATCCCTCTGACCACTGTGCAGGACTTGTATATGTCATTCCCAAGACGAATTGATGCTGTATTGGCCTCAAAAGGAGGCCCTACACCATACTAATAAATTACTGTGGTCTAAAACCAGGTGTTTCACTTTCATTGTCCAACCTCTGTATACACACACACACCTTGGCTGATGCAGACACATGGTCTTTGTAATGAATTTTTCACAATTATTGTTCATGAAATGACATTCAGGGATGCCAACTAGCTGTTTTACCTGCATTTGTAAACTCCAAACACACAAATCTATAACTCTGCTGTTGAAAACACTTCCTGAATGTTGTGGTGCTATGCGCTAAGTGGCTAAAGTTGCTAAGTGACCAAAACAAAGTTAGCCCTTAGTGTGTTCAGATGAAGCAGTTTACCTTCATGAAAACAACCAAAACTGGAGCTGTTTCTTTGGCCACTTCCAGTTCTGAGTAGAACCCTCCTTTGCTCTGAATTAACCAATGCAAAGCTTCAACAAAGTCTTGCTGGTTCCTTAGATATTCTGGTCCATGTTGACATGGCTGAAGCACATTACTACTGCAGATTTATCAGCTCCCTCTCCTGTCACATACTGCTGGTTCTCTTCCAGATTCAGATCTAGTAAATTGAGAGGTCAGTGAAGTGCACTGAGCCAGAGACATGGGGTCAGTTCACCAGGAAAGTTCCACTTTTCAATGAAAAGAGCCAATCAGCTTCGTCTCAAGTAGATCACACTTCAGACGTCCACTTGAACTTTTGTCACAGCAGCAGTGCGAGAGCGTTTACATGCACTTGATAATCCCAACTGCACAACATCAGGGGGAATCAGATAATGGGACACCTCAAGAGTTTAAAAAACTGTGACAAAAATCTGATTTCTACTTGCAAAAGCCAATAATATCATAGAAATACGTGACATAAACTACCTGCGAACCCAGTTTACCTGGATCTTTATGGCTCTCACTGTCGGCCATGTTTGACATCATGGGAATTGAGTCAGAGTTCATTCGGCTCATGACTGAGTGGCTGAGAGAAATGTGTCCATCGCATTCATTCGCCTTAAACACAACTCCCCCCCCCCCCCCTGTTCACATTTCAGACACATAACACTTGACCTACAAGCATTGTTTAATAAGTCACAATCTGGCAACCAGCTCCTAAATCTATGGTGAATTAAAGTCCAGAAACACAGGCAATCCTTTTAAAATTTTATTTTTAAAAATGAGTAAGCAGATCATTCTTATGTCCTGTGAAATACCAAAATCTGTGTAAACAGCACATATAACATTTGCATTATGTCTCTAAATCTTTATAAGAACATGAGGTTGAATGATATATCAAAAGTCTTCCGAGAAACACTTTTTTTTCTTCATGGTACACACACACACACAAAAAAACCCCGAACTAAACGGATGTAAAAATATACATCGATCCTGAAAACGTTAACCGGTGATTAAAGACTGAAACGGTTTTACTTGCACAAACTCGGGTGAAGACGTCAGGATGAAAGACACGAGAAAGAGACCAGACCAAAGATCACATGCATGAGCACTAGGGGTCACAGTGCATCCGAGACAACTGAGCAATACACACTTCTACCGTATGGAAATAGCTGGGTCCCACCTCAATTATCTGGACATAACCCTCTCTTCACTTCTCTTTGTTTTCTCTTGGTTAAATGAGGTCAAAGTTCTAGATATTTAGAAATCTATATTCTCTCACACTATATATATACTTTATATTCCTCTATTTACCCACTATTAATGCATCAGTGATTAAATGTCACCCTCAGATCACTCAAACAGCTGGTACCTCTTATTTATTCAATAATAAGTCTGTGATATAACTATTAGTCTAATAATAATAAGCAGCTGAACCCCTTCTAAAGCATAACTCACTAACAACCTACTTATCATCGTAAAGCCCATCCTCACTTAGCCTGGTTCCATAACTCAAATTAATCTATATGGCATCCACATTCTGAATATATACTGCATTAAATAAACCTCTCCTTTCTTTGCTCTTCATCAGTAAGCTTTGGGCCACCAGCTTTTCCTTTAGCATTGAAAGCTCACCACTGTGGTTTAACGGTAAAAGGACGAGACGTTTACGGAGCTAAAGAGCGTGTCCAGATGGCTATCCGTGTGGACGACCAGCGGAGATAAAGAAGCCAGAGCGAGGAATAAGGTTGGGTCTGTCACCTTCGATTAAACTCAGCTTAATCGCTGTGAAGTGGCAGCAAATCTGCGCTGTACAAGACAACGCCGCGGAGAATGGGTTTGTCACATCTTGCTCGTCCTGCGAGGCAATGCTAGCCATAGGACAGAGGGGATACACCACAGAATCGTGTTTTTTCATATGAAATCATCAAATTCAGTTGATATATTTAATATTCCTTAATGATTGAATGCAAAGCTATTTGAAGGAGCAATGTGTCTTTTCTTAACCATATGTGTGTGTGTGTGTGTGTGTGTGTGTGTGTGTGTATGTGTGCGCGTATAAAATCCATGGAGAGTGTCCCCCAAAACCGGGCGTCCATATTTATCCAGCCGAAACATCGTATTCTATCAGATAGATTGTTTTTATTGGATAAATATATTCATATAGCGTTCTCCAAATGACAAATCTCAAACGTAATTTAGTTTAAAGATGATTTCACTTGAAAAGACATCGTCTAAGGTTCGATCCGATCGCGTGGTTAAATGGCAGTGACGTCTGGAATGGTCTGGAATGGTTCTCCTACTCATTAGAAACGTTCCTCTACGGAATAAGTCCACGGCCAAGAGCCACGATGTGCGAAAACCCCATTTTACAGCACATTTCTGACCTTGGCTTGACTCTACACACGGTATTCACTAGTGTCACAAAGAGCCACAGATTATTACAGGATCAGCTTCAACAGCCTAGAGTTCTAACGGTTTAATAACAATGACGTTAACTCTGTGATGGATGTGTTAATCATTTGTGCAAAAAAGGGCAAGACTACGGAGGTGAGGGTAATATTCTCTCTCTCTGAAAAATAAAGGCAGGATTTAAGTTCTTTTTTCTTCTCTTTTCCTCTTCGTTCTCGGTGCGTGGGACTGTGTCGGGGTGGATCTGACTCTAGAAGTGTGTCTCCTTCTCTGTGATGGTGGAGATCTTGCCGTCTGCCCGTAGTTTGGCATCGGTGTCGTTGATGGCATATGGACACTTGGCACCGAGCTGACCCCTCATCCTCAGGTCAGGGCTCGGAGTCGTCAGCTTCTTGATTCTCTGCAATCAACCAATCAATCAATCAATCAATCAATCAATCAATGGAAATCAGAGGAAATGAAGTCCCGAAATATAATCCAGAGGGACCGAGGATGAACTGCGGAAGTGTGAAAGCGTACCTCCATGAAGGTTCCCTCTGTTTTCCAGATCTGGACAACGATTCCCAAAGGAATGCAGACCATAGACGACATGGCCATCGTCCACCCAATGCCGTAGCCCCAGTCTGGATACGTGTAAATGTTGTTATATTTCAGAGGCTTATACTTGATCAGGAAGAACAGGAAAATGCCCTGAAAGAAGGAGAAGGGACAGTTATCTCTGAGGAATGGAACATAAACAACACACGTCCAGTTGAAGCAGACCGTTTACTTTAATATGTATTTAATGCTCTTTCTTTGTTTGAATATTTCTGAACAGGTAAAAATCACACAGCGCGTTAATCTCTCAGATATTTCCTTCTACTCATTTACATTGTGTCATTAATTGTCTAGAAATCAATTAGTTATCTATTGATTTATTTTTATAAAACAATAGACTGATTAAACAAAAATGTGATTTACTGAATAGGGCCTCTTTCAACATTAGGCTCAAATTCGTTGTCCATCTGGAACATTTCTTGTATAATATCTAGTGTGTGTGAGTGTGTGTGTGTGTGTGTGTGTGTGTGTAATACAGCCGAGTGCCCACACTTGAGCTGCACATGTTTCAGTTTCTCGACCCTGAAGACTGATTTAACCCTCTCTGTGTTCGTTCTGGAGCGGAGGACACGTTTTCAGTGTGGGACGTCTGTTCCCCAACTCACTGAGCAGATCCCGGGAGTGAGGATCTTCCAGCACCACTTGATGAAGAAGACGGGCTTGTACCCAATCATGTCCTCGATGTTCAAATAAAACTTGTCACTGCCTGAAACAAGGAATGAAAGTTGTGTGATCAGGAAAAGCTCAGGATTAAATCCAGTTTCTATGATCCTAAGAGAACCATTGCTTATCATTTCTCCTGGAACCAGATGTTGATTTTCCATGTTTTGAATTAAACAGAAAACACCCATTGTATTTGCTGTTGTAGACTCACAACAAATGGCCCAATAGAAATGTGTCAACATTATTTAACCTCATTAGCTCACATTATTAGAAGACAAATATAAATCTCTTATAAACTCCTGTTCCTGGTGAGTTCCAGGTGATTGGGTGTACTACAAATCTCCCTCCAGCAGGTGGCAGAGCAGCAGCAGAAATATCCCACCGCACTCCACTCTCCTCATCTTTAATAATTCAGCTGGAGGTTAAACACGAGGCACCGTCCGTCCGTCCCAGGAGAGCGAGTGGTCAGTGATGTGTGAGTTAAATATTCAATACGAATGACCAGGTGAAGAGGACGGGAGCCTCACCGTACACCCAGCCGATGCAGATGGCCTCAAAGATGGCCACAAACAGCAAACACATTCCACTGGCTGCGTAGGAGTCAAACAGCTGGAACACATACATCCCGCCCTAAAACAGGACAGAGACATTTGCATTGACATACGATCCACTCAAAATAAAAGAAATAAACATGAACATCTGGAAGCATAACAGGAGTGAAAGAGTTAAAATACATGCATCGTATCAAACATCTGGAACACATACGTCCTGGAAAATACATCACATCACATCACACACACACACACACACACACACACAAACTTCATCTTGTTTTAAAGAGTTAAACAGCGACAGATACAGAGACTCTGAGACAGAGAGAGACAGTGAGAGTGAGAGAAGGACAGGCAATCAGAGAGAGAGACGGAGAGAGAGACAGAAAGAGAGAGATAGACAGAGAGAGATAGACAGAGAGAGTGAGAGAAAGACAGGCAATCAGAGAGAGAGAGAGAGAGAGAAACAGGCAATGAGAGAGAGAGAGAGAGAGAGAGAGAGACAGAGAGAGATAGACAGAGAGAGTGAGAGAGAGACAGGCAATCAGAGAGAGAGAGACAGGCAATGAGAGAGAGAGAGAGAGAACAAATCAAACCCTGCACTTTGTGCACTTACTGCTCATGTAGCGCTACATAATTGAAGAAACCTCAATAAATTGTAGCTCAGTTCTGCTTCTGCTCCGAGCTCCAACGCGTCTCTTCACATTAAACCACCGCCCTGAACTCACACAAACTTCCACGCCTTTCAAGTATAAACTTCAGAACTTCCTCAGATATTCAGTATTCACAATAACACTGTAACACAACTACACTCTTCTCTGGCTTTACACTAAATCACAATTCTTTCTAAAGGGAAATAACCTTTTACTGCACAGTGTTTCCTCAGGGCAACAAACTCATGTCCTCACTTTACAATTACATCAGGAACTCACAGTAGTTTCTCAGGTGGTGAGGGGCTTTACACCCCTCTGGCCAATGCTTGGCATTGGGTGTGGAGACTATAGGCTCATGTGCAGAGTTCCATTTCAACTCTCTTCTCACACAATGTTGCCCAAAGGCAACGTACTCCAAACAGCACACATTACTTTATCACTTGTAATAATCACATCCAGTTTCTTCAAGGGAAGCTGATAACTTCTCACAGCTGTAACAGAGTTTCTCCACAGCTGGAGCCACATGAGATTTATCATCCAGTGAATATTATTCAGACCTAGAGCTCCTGCTACTGTACGACTCAGTTCAGTTCACTTTTACCCTCCACCGATCCCGAGGAGCCCACAATAAATATTCACTGCAGTCCACAGCTGGGGTGAGTGTGTTTAGAAATAAGTGTAGCACAGAATCTTTGATACAGTGTCTGTACATCTGATCACACGGAGATAAATCAACTGTGAATGTGTGTATCCTCAAATGCAGTTTAAACTCTGTGTACATCAGCTCCATGTCCAGGAACGTGTATAAGCAGGACCAGTGGAGGGCAACGTTCTGGACACCTTTCTCGAACCTCTGAGCCACTGACGCAACTGATTCGTTTCATCAAAGATGAGTCAATGATTCTTTACCTCAGTGCTGTGATTCACTTTCAAATGCTAATTAATGACTACGACCGCTGAGAATCTACACCACAAATGTTTTAACAGAGCTAGGCCTGTACCAGTCAATACATATCAGCTGAGGTTTAACTCCCGAACAGTTTATTAATGGTAACCCCCGATGTTAGTGACAAAGCTCAGATAAACACACATCACTCAAGTGTTAGGTCTTCTGTCAACAGCTTCTCCGCACACTAGCTGTGGATGGTAATCAGAGTCACTTCAAGCAGTTACACATCACTGCGCTTCAGAAATACACAGGGTATTACCTCCGTCAGCATGGTCAGACCCAGCAGAAAAGAGGCCACAGACATGCCCAGGATGAGCAGCTCTCGGCGGTAGCCCACTCTGAAGGTCTTGGGGTACATGTCCACCACAGCCGTCACTAGACTCTCTACACACACAAACTACACAGAGAGAGCAGCATGGAGCAGTGATTCAACTGATCAACACACACCACATTTAGGGGACAGAGCTGAGCTGGCATGAATATATTTGGTCTTATTTTGCATTTAAGGGATATTCCACTGTTTTTGTTGTTATTACATTTTAGAAATTGGCCGATTTTAGTGACACAGCTGGAGACGTGAACCTGTGACCTTGTGTATACACCACACGCTTCATCTCTTGTTCAGAGCCTGAGACCAACGACTATTCTTCACTAAACCCGCTATTTACACACATCAGCAAGCGAGAGACAGAAATCACCACGAAGCTAAAGTGTGTGCAGTAAGAATATCTTTAAGATATTCATCAGTTTTGTTTTGCTGGTTATTTGCCATTTTTGATTCTACAGACATTGTCACAGACACATAGCTCCAGGGGCCTGGAGGTTGTGGGTTTAAGTCCCGCTCCAGGTGACTGTCTGTGAGGAGTGTGGTGTGTTCTCCCTGTGTCTGCATGGGTTTCCTCCGGGTGACTGTCTGTGAGGAGTGTGGTGTGTTCTCCCTGTGTCTGCGTGGGTTTCCTCCGGGTGCTCCGGTTTCCTCCCACAGTCCAAAAACACACGTTGGTAGGTGGATTGGAGACTCAAAAGTGTCCGTAGGTGTAAATGTGTGAGTGAATGTGTGTGTCTGCGTTGCCCTGTGAAGGACTGGCGCCCCCTCCAGGGTGTATTCCTGCCTTGCCCCCAATAATTCCAGGTAGGCTCTGGACCCACCGCGACCCTGAACTGGATAAGGGTCACAGATAATGAATGAAAGAATGAATGATTCTACATATGAAACTCATGTTATGAATAAACACAAGACCTGAACGGACCACTGATTATTATCGGCTGATATAATAAACAGCT
Source organism: Hoplias malabaricus (assembly GCF_029633855.1). NCBI lineage: Eukaryota > Metazoa > Chordata > Actinopteri > Characiformes > Erythrinidae > Hoplias > Hoplias malabaricus. The sequence goes on along the minus strand of NC_089804.1, from coordinate 22,708,237 downwards.
GTTACCAGGTCACTGACCGACTTTTTTCTTTAAATAAGCAACATCCACAGCACTAGGCACAAGTTTAAGTTTAAAATATCAAGGCGTAACATTGTGAAACCAAACTGAGGTTTGCTTTAACGTTAAAAAGGTGAAGCCGAACCTGACTGTCCAGCCCAAGGAAGATGAGCATCAGGAAGAAGAGACAAGCCCAGAGGGGAGCCCAGGGCATCATGGTCACTGCCTTGGGATACGCAATGAAGGCCAAACCAGGTCCTGAAACAAACGGGGAGTGTGAAATCGTGATGAAGAATTCAAAATGGGAAAAGCATAATGAGGACACACTGCAGGGTGTAGATTAAAGATTTGAAAACCAGACTTTAGCAACTCATCACAAAACCTGCTGCCTTTTTAATGATTTGACTATTTCTGTTAAAGGTATTATACAAAATGCACACAGCCCTGGAACAGCCGTCTATACATACTTGTTTAAGCCGTATATATATACACTTATAAATATTAAAATGGATTGATTGTAATGTGTTGAATAACTAATGAGGACTGGAGTTGAATACGTCACACAATGAGAAAGTGTTTTATTTTCTATCTCAGAACAATACAGTTTAAGTGAAATGATCCACATATGCACACACACACACACAAACACACACACCCACTCACCAGACTCTGCTACAGCTTCGATCGGGACGTTCTGCTCGTACGCCATAAAACCCAACACAGAGAAGATGGCGAAACCTGCCACAAAGCTCGTGCCACTGTTCAAACAGCACAGCATTATACAGTCCCTGTAACACACACACACACACACACATTACCTGTTTTGTTTACAGTTACATGCAGATGTTTGGACGTCCTGCAGAATGTAAAGCAGACACTACACAGGTATTTTATGGATTACAAACTAAAAATTCTGTTTCTACTTTCATTTAGACACAAGCTGGTGCCACCTAGTGGACACATTTAGTGTAGCGAGACTCGTATGATTTATTTAGGGTAAACCTCACCTGTAGCAGTTGTTGTTGTAGCTGTTGTAGCTCCCCAGAGCGGTCAGACAGCCCAGACATATGGCGTAGGAAAAGAAGATCTGAGTTCCAGCGTCCACCCAAACCTGCGAAGAGAACGAGAGCATCTTTTTCTGTGAGGGGCACTGTTTTTCTTCTTTTGTGTCCTCTTTCTTTTCTCTGTGCACTTTTCTACATCCTTTCAGACCCATCGTGCTGAGTTGTTAGTGTTGTTCTCAAACAGCTGTGTTCAGATCTGAAGCAGAAGTGGAGCTAGATATTTTTTTACCGCTCTTTACCAGGTTAGTCTTGCCTTGGTAGAGGTCATTTTTTGGACTCTCCTTTTGTTGGTTTTGACTGATTTTCCAACACAAGCCACTGTTACAGAGATGATCCTTTTACTTCTGAGGGTTGGAGAGGGGTCGAGCTAAAACCACACAATCATCAAAAGCTGACCCAAAAAACCTGAAATTGCACCATGTTCTTGTCCTGAATTGAGTCATTATACCTCTGTGTGAGTGAGGTGTAAAAAAATGTGGCCATAGGGCCCCAAGAGCCAAGGGCCAATACGGCTGAACCTCTTTAACATGCTCTCACATAACCGCAGAGCCACTAATCTCCTTTACTGGGGAAACAATCAACAGCTCACAGTATTTGCTTCCTCCTGCGGGTAACCAGAGCAACCCCCATGACCTCGCACTCAGAGCCCTTCACTCCGAGAACAGGCTTTCTGTGGCGAGGGACGTTTACGTGCTTTCTGTCCCACGCCGGGCCACCGTGGACGCGCTCTCTCGGCTCCTCTCGGACACGGTGCTACATCACTCAAGAGTTGTTTACTGAGGTTGGGGCTAATTTGGGGCTCGGTCCTGTCTTGGTTTGGGTCCTCAGACGCAGTCCCCCAGTATATGACACTTCAGTAGATGTATAATCCAATAAAGCCCTGCAGACTCTAAAATGCAGATGATAGAGGGATATATTCAATATATTTTGTGTATTTTAACCCCCTTGGGACAGTGATGAGAACCTCAGCTTGGTCACAGTCCCAGATTAGGAACCCTTGTTATATAGTGTTCAGGCTGAACGGACACGTGCCATGGGCTCAGTAGATGTATCTGTTCACAGGAGAAACCCGTGTGGAGATGGACACCAAACAAGAATATGTCCAGAAGAGTCACACAGCACAGACATAGTCACATACAACCAACAAACTTCCATCATTTTATTCTAACTCCACACTGAAGTGTCCCAACTACACAGAATTCCCTTAAATTAGGATCATCTCCAGTGGCAGTCCATTTTGGCTCTGCTCGGACTTGAAGCTGCATTATTTAAAAGCTTCTTCACTGATGTTGCGTCTAATTTGAAGGTCTGTTTTTTTCCCTTCGGTTTGTCGGTTGTGGCTGGAAAACAGGGAATGTTTTCCTCTCTTTCTTCTCTTTTTTTCCTACTCAAATCCTGTCTCCTCTCTAAATGAGGACGGAAACCCTGTGTGAGTTTACGCCGCGACTGTGACATCAAATTTTCATTGTGGCTCTGGAATGGAGGACAAATATAACCTAAGCGTTTCAAAATTAATACTCACGTTGCCAGAGCCTCTAAAACGAAGCGGCTAATGGATTTGAGGAACATGAACATTTCATGCCACACATTTGCACGAATGGCACAAGATGCACTGGAGCCTGAGAGACGTTCTGCACAGAAGACGGAAGAGTCATGATCTGGCGGCAATTTTACTTTGTTTCACAAACGTGAGATTATCGCAATCGCATCAGCTAACGTTTCTTAGAAAATAAACAATATCTACATAGATTTCACTACATTTTAATGCACATTTAACGAAAGGGGCTGTCAATGCTGTCAGAGCTGTGAGGAATATCACAATAATAAAAAAAAAAAGAACAACAGAGACTCTGACCAAACTCAAACTCTGAGTCGAACAGAGCATTCGTTGTCTGCTCTGAAAACTAATTAAACCCTGGGTCTCTCGGCCAAACAGCAGCCTTTTATCTCCCTCACGCTTTCACCCGTTCTCTCCCTCTGTTCCTACTCCTTACCTTTGTGCTTTACATCCCCCTCACATTGGTGCTGCTGTACTGATGGAACAGTAATGTGTAACACGACCAGAAAATAACAATGTTTACAACCAAAAGGCTCATATCTGTGCATCTGGGGGGTATTTGCAAAGCAGGATTTCTCCGTTAGCTCAATAACTTCGATCGGAAAAGAGCTGAGGGAGGCTCCTATTGGACAGTCCTCACTTTTGGGCTTACGTTATCAAGCTAACTGAGAAATCCTGCTTCGTGGAATACTCTGGTGTTCTGGAACGAAGCTGGTAACAACAACACCTGGATACGCATGAGAGAGTAATAAAACATGCATTTCTACAGTGTTGCGAATGCAGTACAGGAGTGTGGTACAGTTTAGTGCAGCATAGTTTTGCTCTTCTGAAGTAAAATGAAATATCAGCCAAATCTAGTCACATGCCTGATGGCTGATATGTTTTTAAAAGCCCTCAGCACCAACATGATTCTGAGTCTTCAAGAAAAGACCAGAATTTCTCTTAACACAGATTTGGTTTGGGGTTTCACACAGTTATTCTGCTAAAGCAGCACTGCCGTGGTCCCTGACCCTTTCAGAGCTTTAGAGGAGACTCACAACACAAACGATTTCATTAATAATATTTCGTTAACAATCCTACATCGTGCAGTATCTTTAAACCCTCTGATAAACCAAGCACCTCAAACTAGGACTGAGCATCACTGACATTTTTAGAGATGTTGATTTTTCAGACGTCTACGTGGATCGTTAGGGGACGTCTCAAATGTGTGAAGCCAACAGAGAGGATTTACTGAGCCCCAGTTTATTAAAACGGAAGGAATGGCTCAAACTCTAGACTTTTATCTTTAAAATACATGGAGTTACTGAGTATGAGCAACTGGAACTAAGCTAATTTACACTTATCATCTCTAACAAGGTCTTAGTTCACGTTACAAATAGAACACAGTCTAGCCATTCATTCACTACACCCTGCACACATCAGCAGGACATTTAAAAGATATTAAACTACTTTTATTTGTCTGTGTAACTGCGCTATTTTGGATATTTTAATACAAAAGCAGGTCTCAGAACCATTAAAGCTGCCTAGCAAAGCACCAGACATGAAGTTACCGGTTTCTCTGATTGCTGATATTAGCTGAAGAAATTCTCTGGCCACTTTCACATCACATTTAAGACCTCGCCGTGTTTATTGTTGTAAGAAACCTCCGACTCTGAGCTGTGCCCTCTAGTGGAGGTATTTTTGAACAACGTATCTATGGAAGAACGTGGGCGGAGATCAGTTTATACGGAAGTGTACTTCAGACATTCGCACTCACGTGGCTGTAGTTTTGAGCCATGTGCGTTCTTACCTGTGGGTCTGAGAGACGAGAGATATCAGGGTAAAGGTAGAACTTAATTCCATCTGCTGCACCAGGAAGTGTGATCCCACGAATCAGCAAAATCACCAGCATGAAGTACGGGAAGGTAGCGGTCACATACACCACCTGCAGAAGAAGAGCATTTGTGGGATTTATACAGTTGGTGAAATTAGGGAACTACGGAGGTTATGAAGAAGTTCCTGGAGGAAACCCACGCAGACACAGGGAGAACACACCAGACAGTCACCAAGAGCAGAGGCTCAAGACCCTGGAGCTGTGTGAATGAGACACTACCTGCTGCGCCACCCACATGACATTCAATGTCTACTTTTTTAAAAAATAAGGCCAACATCCTCTGTTCATCTACACATCTCTATCTGAAATGAAAGGTATCAATAGACTTTTTACTGATGGCATTCAGACACTGAATCACCAGCGAGGTCAGGTACTGATGCTTCTCACTTGTGCATCTTATCCACTACAAGGTGCCCTCACAGAGTCAGAAGCCTTTTAAAGCATTTTAAAGAGTGTCATATCTTCAGAAAGTGGAGCTTCAGGTGCTAAATGAAAAGCCAAAGCAGGAATACTCTGATGAAATATGAATCCAGAGGAGGTCTTTTCACCGCTCGAGTGAACGTGAGTAAAAGGCGACGGAGAGAATGAGGAGACGAGAGCAGACGAGCGGTGGGAGCCGTGGTCTCGAGTCGACCAGGAGGGGTTAAGGAAGGCTCTAAGAGCGAGCCAAGCGGCAGGTTCCCTGCTCAAAAGCCTAACTGAGAGCCGAGTGAAAGAGGGATTCTCAGGGGAAAGGAAGTTCAGCTGGGAGCCAGAGGTTTTGATGGAAAAGCACTCAGCCTCATGTCTCTCGCGATTCTGCGCAGAGAAAAAAAAGACAAAAATAGAAAACCCAGGCGGCTACCAGGTTGTGACTTGTCAACATGGCGTTCAGAGCCTAGATCATTATCAGCAGCCGCCTGAGTTCTGTCTCCTGAGATGCGAGGGTTTGATTTTTTCGGAGACTGCCAGGTTTTGAAATTTTACACCGCAATATTTATTCATTTCTATCCAGAAATAAACTCCTTACAACGAGTGAATTCAGCTGCTTTAAGGTGCAGACATTTTAAACTGTGCATTCACAGGTTCTTTATTTTCGATTGAAAACCGCAAAAAGAAATGGGACGCAGTGAAGCAGCTGCCTCTCACCATGACCCTAAAGTCACCAATGCCCAACGCCAAGCACGGGCTAGAGAGCTGCCCCCCACTGGGCCGTGGAGAAGGAGAACCACACGCTCTATACGTTTTTATGTCGAACACATTATAAGTTTCTAACTTCCTGCTTATTGTTTGAAAGCTGTTAAGATACATATTTTCTACAACAAAGCTGGTTCCTACGATTGCTACAACATAGCAGCGCCGCTAACCTTGAGGGTCCTCAGCTTTGGTCGTTAACTCTTTTGGCCGAAAGCTTTTCAAGGTCCTCAGAAATGAGTTCCACATATTGAAGCTCATTCAGTTCTATGAACAAAACGGCCCTCGGGGGGCGGCACTAGGTTCTTGTTCTTCTGGCGCTCGGTCAAGACCATGCAAGGACAAGACAGGGTTTGGACACAAAAGCCCTCTGCCCTGTTTCCCTGCCGAAGGAGCCCAGCCGCGAGGTGCTGGCAGTGTGGGAAAATGTGAGGCAAAGATGTGTACAATTACAGATGCCTTCACTTTGACCCTGGGTCATTTACTGTACTTTACATTTACACCAAGAGGAGGTGTGGTGTCATGAAAAAATCCAGTTTTTAGTCTAGTTTCCAATCAAAAATACTACACTTATAACGAAGCTGGTTGCATTTTCTGCATCTCAACATCGTAAGGCCAGTCTATTGTACTTGGATTCTGCAGTTTTTCAGCCTGACTGATTATGGCTCCGCCTACAAATAAACGATTCCATAGCAACAGCTGCCAGGTTTAAAAAACTTGAGAGAAATTTGGTGAAAATCACAGTCTTTAGCACGTCACTTTAGTAACCGCTTATCCTAATCAGGGTCACGGTGGGTCTAGAGCCTACCTGGAATCATTGGGCACAAGGCGGGAATACACCCTGGAGGGGGCGCCAGTCCTTCACAGGGCAACACGCACACATTCACTCACACACACTTTTGAGTCGCCAATCAACCTACCAACGTGTGTTTTTGGACTGTGGGAGGAAACAGGAGCACCTGGAGGAAACCCACACAGACACAGAGAAAACACACCACACTCCTCACAGTCAGTCACCCGGAGTGGGAATCGAACTCACAACCTTCAGGCCCCTGGAGCTGTGTGACTGCGATACTACCTGCTGCACCGTGCCACCTATTTATTTATTTATTTATTTTTATTTGGAAGCACGTTTAAATGAAGTGTGTTACATGGTTCTCTCACCTCAGTCTCACAGGAGTAGACAACGCAGCGGAGTAAAAACAACAACCCAAAGTTTGAAGGCGACAGAGGAAGCTGTGAGCCTGCCACATTAACGAAAACCAGAGTGTATTCCTCAGCAGGAGGCTGAAGACTTGAAAACCTGCCTGGGTCCTAATTTCTCTCCTTTTCAATTAGTGGAGTAATATGATTACATATTGAGACTGTGGCTGCTGCGTAAATCCTGGACAAAGCCTCTGCTTGGCTCTGAGGATGGATGCAAGTCTTTTACAGAATGAATACGGAGTTTCTCCCAGCTCTCTTCGGGTGAACGTTTAAGCTCTGGGAGCCGCGGGTCAAACCCCAGGCCATAAATCTAGCCCCGGCCTCTGGGAGAGTCCCAAACGGCTACAAAAGGCCTGTGGCGAGCAGCTTAGCGATGCCCCTGAATGCTGCAATCTACATAGTGGTCAAACAGGAGGAAGAAAGCCCCTCGCTTGCCGCCATAATTCCTCTCCGAAGGGAAGAGAGGGGAAGAGGGACTCTGCATGCTCCTCATGAACGCTCCACTTTCCCCACCATTGAATACAGAAATCAATCTTGGACCGGCCGCTAAAGCCTGGCCATGAAGAAGCATTCTTCCCCGTTACTTCATGGCCAAACAAAAGCCACTTCAGGAGATACAGGCCTGGCTGCCGAGCTCCTTTCTCCCGGACCTGTACAATGTGAACCCATTTATTTTTCCCTGCACTTCCCTCTTCCTTTCTCCCTCGCTTTCTTTCTGCCTCATTGAGTCCGTTAGACATTCTTAAAGGCTGCTAAAAGAATAGCATCCAGAGGAAGGGCTTGTGACTGAGTTTCGAGGATTGACAGAGGCATGAAAGCCCTCATAATGCAGCCGGGTTTGGAGTACAAGGTGGAGGTAGAGGAAGGCCAGCCCTGGTTTGATTTTCTTCCAAAATAAAGCCTTTTTTTAATAAGTTGAGGCTGTGTGTAAATTCAGTTTTTGTTTATTCATGCTGCAAATACAGTTGTTCTCACATCCAAACCTTCAAAAAAGTAGTTGATACTTTTCTAAATTTCATATAAAGCCAAAGTCAAAATAATATTCAGTCTGAGGGCGGCGTATTTATGCTACAGCGGGGTTAATTTCAGTAACCGTCACAATGCGTGTTCAGACTGTAGTTGTATTTTCTGGCAGAGCTGTGGTGATTGCCATAGTAACAACACAGGCAAGAAGCCCCGCCCCCAAATGATGATAAAACACCTGAAATCAGATCTAACTGGTCAAACTAAGCCACGTGTTCAGATCTGATCTGATTTCAGGTGTATTATCGCCATGTGTCGCCGTGTTGTTACTATGGCGATCACCACAGCTCCCACCTCCAAAGGAGGCTTTAGTCATTCCCTGTATACTCCTTCTGTTCATCACTCGAATCCCACATTATGAAAAATCAGATCTGAGCCCAGCTCTGTCTGCTGTGATGCAGTAAACACGGCCAAACTGCACTGGACTGACCGCCATCTTGAAAGCCGCCATATTGGATCAAGGGCAAGTTTCTCCATTGGGAAGGTGGTCATGTAGCATGTCAAAGATATAAAAGCGCTGTGACTTTTGACTCATCCTGTACATTGTCTTTACACAAACACACTCACTGTCACCGTCAAAAACACTTTCTTTACCTTTCCGGTGGACTTTGGGCCTTTCCATATGCAGAAATAACATATGATCCAAGCGATGAGCAAACACAGTGCCAGCTCCCAGCGCAGCTTCCCGACCTGCTCGATTCCTCCGGAAATACTCAGGACACGGCGCCTGGATTAAAGACAAGGCATGGTAAAGTAACAGCGACATGTTATACGCAGTGGTCCAGAGTTCTGACCAGATTCAGTCTCTCGCAAAGGGCACAGGGCTATTTAAACACTTCTTGACACCATTCCATTTATAAAAAAAGATCCGACTTAAGCTTTAGGAGGTTTAAAATGACAGCACTTGTTTTCTGTGGTTAATGCACTGAGACATATTTTCAGCTCCAAAAAGAACCTTTGCTAAGAACCTGTTGCCCCCTCCCCTCCCCCTCGTCTAGTTTCGACAGAGCTTTCATCATGTCAGATGGACAGGAGCCTTGATCCTGTCTCAGTCTTTCCAAATTGTTGCCATTCATCATCTCTGATGTGTTCTTGGGTCCGATCCAAGGCCCGGTCCATGTCCAGCCCCCAAATCCACACACACACACAGAACCAACCGAGTCCAGCCGAGGCCATTCAGCCCCAAGACTGACAGCTCCTGTCCCTCCCAGAGCCCGGGTCAAAATACTGCTCAATATACAGCCAGTCTGGACTCTCCACCATCCAAGAACTTTCGAACTGTTTCCTCTTCGCCTGGCCTTGGCAACCCAACAGGAATCCTGTGCTAAAAACCAGGCCAACGGGGGCCATATTTGTGTCCATACCATTTCTAGCTGTGCGACTGCCCTTTTGATGCTTGTTGACAACGGCAATGCAAAAAGAATGACAAATTATCAGTGAAAAAGGTTACGTCCCTCTGAGGAATAGTAAGCAGCAGCTGACTGCTCCACAGATGTTCAGTGCCAAAAGTTGTCTGGCAAAGACTGTTTTTTGTGACTTCCTCTGCTTTTATACAGAAGACTCCAGATAGATGGGAAGTGGAAGTGGCTTATAGGTGGCTCTGAGAATCTGTGCTGAGGTCATCAATTCATCAGCTGTAACATACCGACAAAACTGGGGATCTCCTTTTCGTCTGTCTTTAGTTCTCCACTGAAACAGTGTCATGAACAGACCAACGCACTCAATAGAGACTGGTCCATTAATGATCCGTTAGCTTCCAGAGTTTAATTCTTGTCTTCGGTGACACGAGAATAACGGAGGAAAGGAATATCTGCAATAAATAAAGTTAGACCCTACTCACTCCCAGAACTCCATGACCGGTGAGGTGGCGTAAGGGTTGGTGAGGTTTTCTATGCTGGCATTGTTGAAATCCACACAGTTTTCTAAAGAATAAAAAGCATAAAATACGGTTGAAATGTATTATATATTAAAAAAACTGAGAAATATGTATGGAGAAAAACTGAGAAAACAAGAATGGAGAAGAAAGACAACTGAGTGAAAACGGCTAAGAGCCAGAGCTTCTGCTCCTCACTGCTGTGTGCTCGGGGTCCGGGTGAACAGCGAGTGGCTCATTATCAGGTAAAGGAACAGGCTTGTGCTGTTTAAGTAAGACCTACAACTGAGTTCACTTGTGGAGAATGGGTCCCTTCAAAATGTGAATTATGATTATAGGCTGCTGTGTACCCTCCATACATTTATCCTAATAAACCATACACCTCATATTACAAACTCGTAATCATAATACTCCTGAAATCAGCTCTGAAACAGTCTGAATATCTCATGAGCAGAATGTAAAATGAAATTTGAGTTTCACAATTACACAGCTATGATTTAAACAAAGCCTTGACAGTACGTTTGGATGGAAACACTCAGTCAGATTTGTTCACAGTGGTGTTGAATAGAACCAGACATCTGCAGGCTCTGATACTCCCGCTCCCTGAGGCTGGAGGATGCTCAGAGATTCAGTCGTAAACAAAGCCATTAAGGGGGGGTTTGATGTGAAGTGGTTAATTGTAGAGAAACTGAAGAAATGTAGGTTAAATGTTTTTTAAAGTCATAACAAAGAGAGGGACTGACCTGTGTTCCAGTAGTGACCGCAGGCCGCCCAGGGCAGCTCCGTGGTGAAGCAGTTCAGCAGGTAGAAGATGGCCCATGCCAAAATAACCACATAATACACATTCAGATGAGCTTCTATCACTTGAGTCGCGTAACCGATACCTTTACAGAGAGAGAGAGAGAGAGAGAGAGAGAGAGAGAGAGAGAGAGAGAGAGAGAGATAATAGTGGTCAAACACAGTTTGCTTCTCCAGTTCAGGGTCGCAGTGCAACACACTCACACACACACACCTACGGACACTTTTGAGTCGCCAATCCACCTACCAACGTGTGTTTTTGGACCGTGGGAGGAAACCGGAGGAAACCCACACAGACACAGAGAGAACACACCACACTCCTCACAGACAGTCACCCGGAGGAAACCCACGCAGACACAGGGAGAACACACCACACTCCTCACAGGCAGTCACCCAGAGGAAACCCACACAGACACAGTCCCGGAGCGGGACTCGAACCCACAACCTACAGGTCCCTGAAGCTGTGTCAGAGACACTACCTGCTGCACCACGGCGCCGCCCAAAATGATGAATATGAAATATGTATTATATTATTCATTCATTCAATGATTAATTCATCTTTTGTTAGTGCTGATCAAGGTCAGAGTGGGCCTGGAGCCTACGCAGAGGCAGGAACACACTCTGGACAGAGCACCAGTCCATCACAGAGCATCACACACTCACCCAGTCACTCACACACTCGCACCTGTGGACAATCAGTTCATAATATGATATGCACTTACCCTCAAAGAGCGGACAAACCTTCCTCCAGCACGTGATGCCCCCCTCGCTGGTGAACTGGCCGAGCGCCGTCTCCAGGAAAAACACTGGGATCCCGCAGCACACGAAGAAGATCACGTAAGGCACAAAGAACGCACCTGAGAGAAGAAGGCGAAAAAGATCTGAGATGTTGAGGCCACCACAGACTTCAAACTTCATTTCTGCTCTGAGGATCATTTACAACTTCAGGATCACTAATAACACAGGGGTTTGACACCCATCAAACATCAAACCGTTTTAAAAACCCAGAAACATGCCGTGGGTCTTTGTTGGACAGCACTGGTTATATTCCCTATATCAGTGGATCCCTAACTTAATGCAGTGCCCCCCACTCCGACACACACATACAGGTCTTTAACTGTGTGACAAATCACCGTAACAAGTGATAATCATTGGGAACTACATCGTCGTGAGCATGTTGTTTATTTCCATAAGATTTATCATACCTTTACTCCTCATAAACCAACTTCTGTAAGCGATGATGAACTGGACCAATCACAATGCTCTACACGATTCATAAAGCAGCAAATCAGTTCAGTCTTATACTGACATCTCATTAGTGACCCACAGATTATTACCAGATTATGGAGTACAGAGTTTCCCACACTCAGACTATAGCAAAGGGGACCCCAAAGTAGATTAACAGCCACATAAACGTGTGCTGTATCGCTGTAACTAACTACAACCACTACAGTTTGATACACTTCACGTTACAGAAATAAACTGAGCCTCTTTGTGGTTTAACTTTGTTGTGCTTCAGCGCAGCATGCTCAGCTCATTCATAACTGTGTAACAGCTTAATCATGATTGGGGTCACATGACCAACACAAAAGCCCATATTTCTTTAAAGTGCTTTTTAATCATGTTTCATTTGAAGAACAAAGACTGACACCTGTGCAAATCCCTGTGGAAAGCATTAGTAGCAACCACTGAGAGCAAAATTACTCAGGTTTATTTGGGTTAAGTGTGAAACTAACATACCATAACTAACTATCATTTTGTGCTACATATCATAAAAAAAAATATCATGATGTCATATATTTGCCATATCGTCCATCCCTAGTGACTGCCATTGGAGGTGATATGATTGAGGAAATGCACTAACTTTAAGGTTCAGTTTCCTGGACAGGGATTAAATCTAGCCATGGACTACACTGCACTGAAAAGGAAAACCTCGTCCAAGGCTAGGCTTAATCCCCAAGTAAAAACTAATTGATAAACTCAAGTAAAAGTCTAACAGGACTTGAGAAAGTGGAGAACCGGAGACATGGAGAGGTGCCTCAGGGGTGGACGATACGGCGATATATCATGACACTTTTTCCTGATCAGCGATACAATATTTAGGAATCCCCAAAAAATCCAGGAATTTTAAAAATAAAACATGCAGATGTCCATTTTTCTTAATTAAAAATGAAAATGATCACAACATATTTTAAATATCATACTGCCCGACTCTAATGTTGGCGTCCTTAATGATAGAGGAAATCTTGGTCTGGACAGTGGCTAGTAAAGAGAGTAAGAGTTTTGAAAGCAGTGTAGAAACTGGAGGAACAGGAAGATTACGGTACATTGTCGGTAGAAGCTTCATGCTCTGAGAAAGAAGGAGAAACAAAACAAAAGATGTGGCTGCTCCCGTGTTGGACGCACTAGTCACGGAGGCAATGCATGAACTTCCAGCTTCCATTTCCCTGACCATAGTCCACACAGCAAACAGAATGAAGACTGACGTTTTAGTCCAGGACTAGGCTTAATAACCAGCAGCTAAATCATAGAACATAGTCCCAATTAAAATCTGTGAGACAGGCAATGCATGCAGCATTGGCTTAGGCCAAATCTTAGACCTTGGCAACACAGCACTGACTGCAGGGTTATGGTCTACCAAGTCTAAGACTAGGTTTAGTAACTGACGCATAAACCCATTAGGTTTAAGGTTAGACTTTGTAACTCCCAACTCTGTGCATGAATGTTAAGGTTCTGTTTGGACTAGACAACATTCAAAATGTCCTCCCAGTCCTAGACTAGGCCTAATAACCAACCCATAAACTATGAAGGCCTACGTTCAAGACTAGACCCTGAAAACCCAATCTAAATGTTGCCAGCAATGAAGAAACTGAGAAACCAGAAGCAAAACAAGTGAGCTTTTTATTTTTCAGAGCTTAGTCTTGGACTTCACAGGCGTCTGAATGGAGACTGTCCACCGAGTCTAGGACTAGGCCTAATGACTAACTCTTAGAAGTGTTATGTTCAAGACTAGGCTTAATAACAAAGACAAACCCAATAAGAGACTGGGTTTAATAACCCATGCATTGACACAATAATCTTAACACTAAGCTTAGCCTAATAGGTTTAAGACTAGGCTTAATAACTGACCTACAGACACTATGGGGTTGTTTCTCAGACAGGGATTAAGTGTAGTCCTGGACGGCACAGCATTGAGTTATGACTTTCCACTGGAAGAAGGATATAGTCCAGGACTTACCCCTGTCTTGGAAACCACCCAAATAAGTTTAAGACTAAGTTTAACAACCACCAAGGGCTGGTTTCCTGAACAGGGATTGAGATTAGTCCTGGACTTTACCCTAAATGTTGTGTGGTCCAGGACTAGGTTTAATCCCTGTCTGGGAATCCACCCCCAAAAGTTTAAGGACAGGCAAAATAATAAATCAATGAATTCAATAAGTTTAAGACTAAGGGTTACAACAAATTCATACATTCAATAAGCTCAGGGCTAGTCTTAATATCTTAGTTCCCAACAGGTTTAAGTCTAGTGTAATTCTTGGCTTAATTACCAACTTATACCCAATCATTTTAAAACTAAACTAAACTAAAGACTAGGTTTAACAGCTGATCCATGAACCCCAGTGAGAGTAGTGGAGAGACCTGTGGAGCTGAGGACTGTACTGTGCAGTGGGGGGCACAGAAACCCCCCCCCCCCAGGACAGCAGCTGACCACGCTTTTGGGGCTAATTCTGTGGTAATTCAGCGGGGGACTGTGGTCGTTGCTGTTGTGTGGAGCTTTAGGGGTATTTTAGAGAGGCTTGGCTGTCCATTGTGGAGGTGTAAATGAAGGAAGGGCAGCTCTTACCTCCTCCATTCTTGTAACAAAGGTAGGGGAACCTCCAGACGTTGCCAAGTCCGATAATCTCCCCGGCCACGGAGAGCACGAACTCGATCTTATTGTTCCACTGTCCGCGCTCGTTCACCACTTTCTTGTCGTTGCTGCGCGGGAGGCTGGGGCTCGCGCTCGCCGCCTCGGCGTCCACCGCGTCCTCCGGTTTGCCGTTTATAACGGGGATGGTCTTCTCGGCTGTCATGACGGTCCTAACAGCCTGCAACAAATCGATTATTAGAGCCGACCGCGAGGCACATGCCAATACCGCCGCGCGAATGAGTCTTTACCCGCAACAAAAATTATTAACGTCCTCAGACCTACAGCATTACTTGTTGGATTAGAGAGAGAGGGAGTGAGGAGTGTGGGTGAGAGTGGAGAGTGAGGGAGGGAGAGAGTGAAGTGGGTGGGTGACAGTGAAGAAGAGAGAGAGAGAGAGAGAGAGAGACAATTAACACAAATTCAATTATCACCGCCAACAGGTAGCTAAATTGACAGAACTAACGAGGAGAGAGTGTGTGAGAGAGGGAGGGGGATGTGCGCCATGTGCTTTTTATATTCATTGATGAATAAACCTACAATGGAAGCCTATGGAGCGGGTGAATGACTATCAGTAGCGTTTGAAACCAACTGAAGGTCATTAAACATTCATTCATTCATTGTCTGTAAGCGCTTATCCAGTTCAGGGTCGCGGTGGGTCCGGAGCCTACCCAGAATAGTCAGTCCTTCACAGGGCGACACACACTCACTCACACTTTTGAGTTGGCAATCCACCTACCAAACAGACAGTCACCCGGAGGAAACCCACGCAGACACAGGGAGAACACACCAAACTCCTCACAGACAGTCACCCGGAGGAAACCCAGGCAGACACAGGGAGAACACACCACACTCCTCACAGACAGTCACCCGGAGGAAACCCAGGCAGACACAGGGAGAACACACCACACTCCTCACAGACAGTCACCCGGAGGAAACCCAGGCAGACACAGGGAGAACACACCACACTCCTCACAGACAGTCACCCGGAGGAAACCCAGGCAGACACAGGGAGAACACACCACACTCCTCACAGACAGTCACCCGGAGGAAACCCACACAGACACAGAGAGAACACACCACACTCCTCACAGACAGTCACCCGGAGGAAACCCACACAGACACAGAGAGAACACAACACATTTCTCACAGACAGTCACCCGGAGGAAACCCACGCAGACACATGGAGAACACACCACACACCTCACAGACTGTCACCCGGAGGAAACCCACACAGACACAGAGAGAACACACCACACTCCTCACAGACAGTCACCCGGAGGAAACCCACACAGACACAGAGAGAACACACCACACTCCTCACAGACAGTCACCCGGAGGAAACCCACACAGACACAGAGAGAACACAACACATTTCTCACAGACAGTCACCCGGAGGAAACCCACGCAGACACATGGAGAACACACCACACACCTCACAGACTGTCACCCGGAGGAAACCCACACAGACACAGAGAGAACACACCACACTCCTCACAGACAGTCACCCGGAGGAAACCCACACAGACACAGAGAGAACACACCACACTTCTCACAGACAGTCACCCGGAGGAAACCCACGCAGACACAGGGAGAACACACCACACTCCTCACAGACAGTCACCCGGAGCAAACCCACGCAGACCCAGAGAGAACACACCACACTCCTCACAGACAGTCGCCCGGAGGAAACCCACGCAGACCCAGAGAGAACACACCACACTTCTCACAGACAGTCACCCGTGACAGTGACACCTACCTGCTGCGCCACACCACCACCTGCTACTTGAGCAAAATAAAAGCTATGAGAGTCTCCCATAATTATCATTTACTCTTTAATAATCATTTTGAATCTGATTGTAATGATCATATCCACTCTGAGTGTGTAAATTACAGCAATAAGAATAAGTCCTTCATGATTAATATTAGACCCTGTCTTTTAATTAGAGATCAGTTAGAGGTGAAGTGGTCTTGGCACTGGTTCAACTCCTCGACTTTCAGGAAAATTGGGGGCGGAGGAAGTGGAGCACAGTCTCCTCCCTCAACATTCACAGCTGAACTGCCCTTGAGCAAGGCACCTAACACTCAACTGCTTTCTGGGCACTGCGGTGGTTGCCCACGACTCTGCGTGTGTGTGTGTGTGTGTGCGCTCAGTGTCACCAGAAGCACAAAGTTATTGTACCGTATTTTCCGCACTATAAGGCGCACCGGATTATAAGGCGCACCTTCATTGAATGACCTATTTTAAAACTTTGTCCATATATAAGGCGCACCGGATTATAAGGCACATACAATAGACGCTACAGTAGAGGCTGGGGGTTACTTTATGCATCAATTAGATGGAGCTGCGCTAAAGGGAATGTCAACAAAACAGTCAGATAGGTCAGTTCAACTTTATTAATAGATTACAACCCAGCGTAGTTTAAGGTAAAACATGTAGTGCAATGTTAATATACCCCACATAGTGGGGGGGGACTTCCTCGATTCAATAATAATAATAATCACAATATAGTAACACTCGAAATAGTGCAAAGCGATAACAATATATCAATAACTCAACGTTGCTCAAACGTTAAAATCACACAACACACAAAATAAACACGTAAAGCTCACTTTACTAAGTTATTCCTCATCCACGAATCCCGTTCGTTAGTGATTCGTTAATGTTAAATTCTCTTGCTGCTGCTCTATTCCCGTGTTCTTCTGCGTGACTGATCGCCTGAGTTTAAACTCTGCGTCATATGCGTGTCTCTTAATAGGAGCCATTTTGGGGTCTTTACATAAAAAATAAATGGAAATGAAATATATATACCGGTATATATCCAGCATGCACCGCGCGCGGAAGAAAATGAAGTAGGCGGCTGCTTACCATAGTTGCGAGACCTGTTGTGGCTCAATATTGGTCCATATATAAGGCGCACCGGATTATAAGGCGCACTGTCGGCTTTTGAGATAATTTGAGTTTTTTAGGTGCGCCTTATAGTGCGGAAAATACGGTACATTGTACGATGACCATAAATCAATCGTGTTTACGGTGACGTTATTATAACGTTCTGATCTGTGGCCTGTGCAGAAGCTGTACATAATGAATATTAAGTCATATTTGTATCCACCCCTGCCCCCACAGGCTGAGGTTTGGATGCTGTAGAGGATTTGTCCATTTACTTTTCCCCGTTTCCAAACTCTTACCAGCACTGGTTTGTAAGTGAGACAGAAACATACAGAACTTGTAAAGATCCTACATTTTTAATCTGACGCTGCCTATGGATTATATCAATTATAACAGGGGTCTCTTTCATTCTCAGAGCCTTCTTTATCCGTCGTTCTGAAACACACTGGTAACTCTGGATAACAACCAGCTTTCAGCAGCCAGACAACAAACGTTTCCTCCGTCCAGCTTTAATGAGGATCATGGATTCGTTCCCACTCCATCTCCTCGTCTCTCAGCAGGAAGAACTGTGGGCTCTCTCTCTCTCACTCACACACTCACACACACACACCCCTGCCCACCCCACCCCAATGTTGCCTGGGCCCTAGAACTAAAAGAGTGGAAAAGACTGACCCGGTCACTATACACTGCTCAATTAGGGGTCAGTTGTCATCTTAACCTGAAAGAAGCAGGACACCGCATAGAGAGTGGCCACCAAAGACGCTGGCAAGTGCTGTGTGCCCCACTGAGTCTCGACACTGATATCTGCCTGAAGCTGCAGCTAATTTCAGCTTGTGGTTTTTAGGTAGAGTCTGAAGTTCCGGTGTCAGTCTTAAACCAAACCTCCAGCCTCTCGTCTTTAAACAGTTTGAACGCAGTCTCGTTTTTTAATTTCCTCCTTAGGACATAATCCGTTTAGTTTACAACAGTCTCACGGTTAATTCTGAAAGCGCAAGTTATTGCAAACATTGCTGAATTTCAGAAGTAGCCCTTTCACTGCCCAGGCTTTACTCCATTATTGTGTAGTCACAAAAAAAACTATATTAACATTCACCTATTGAGCCCACAGCAGTCGAGTCCTGCTCGTCTATGATGAGGTTTTGAGGCGAGTCTCTTTTAAAAACACAGGAACAAAAACAGCCTGTTAATTAAGAGACTGAAAATGTGTTGATATTAAATAAGGGTGTTTTTGCTACAAAAGGGCTTCACAAACATGAATAGATCTTAGTGGATAAAAATAAAATGTAAGAAATGTGAGTCACCTGGGGGAAACCCACGCAGACACAGGGAGAACACACCACACTCCTCACAGAGAGTCACCCGGAGGAAACCCACGCAGACACAGAGAGAACACACCATACTCCTCACAGACAGTCACCCGGCGCGTGAATCAAACCCACAACCTCCAGGCCCCTGGGAGCTACCTGCTACCTGCTGCACCACCGTGTCGCCCCAATGAAAGTATCATTCTGTGATAATTCAGTGTAATAAATAGAGAATAGTCCATAAATGTGAAAAAGTGCCAATGCAAACTGAACAGACGTGATATTATGATAAAGAATGCTCCACAAGAACAAATCAGAGAATAAAAAAGCCTTTATTTCACAGTCTGACCAGTGTCTGACCATCCTTCTGGAACTCACATTATTACAGCAGAGAGATGAGAGAGGAGTTTGTTGCTAGGATACAACTGCATCAGTTTCTATAACTAATGCTGCTCTGCTGTGAGGGAAGAGTAAATAGATGACCTTTTTTCCCCTACCTTACTCTGGTGTTCTTGCTGGTCATTAAAGGCCCTCTGCACTTGTAATGTCCTGCTCTGTTTGGCTCTCACTGACCTGTGACCTCTGGCTGTGTCTGCATTGAGATCCTGCAAGTGGATCAGACACAGCAGTGCTGCTGGAGTTTTTAAACCCTGTGTTCATTCACTTTACACTCTGTTAGCCTCTTGTACCTCGTTGGTCCACCTTGTAGATGTAAAGTCAGAGACAGTGGCTCATTGGTCACTGCACCGGTGGCACTGTGTTGTTTAAGAACTCCAGCAGCACTGCTGTGTCTGATCCACTCGCACCAGCACAACACACACTAACACACCACTACTGCAGCACTGAGAATGATCCACCACATCACACCTACTCTGTGGGGATTGTGTTTGGGTCCTGAGCGCTGAAGAATGGGGTGAAAGAGGGCTAACAAAGTATGGAGTCCAACAGTTGTACTACAGTCTGTAACTGTAGAAAGACAAAGTGCTCCTGTGTGGTTAGTGGAGCTGATAATAAGGACAAGAAGAGTAGAAACGGAGGTGTTCCAGCTGGTCCTGTGATCATTCAGCTTCTCTCACACTTACCACCTTCTACCACCAGCACAGATCTCTCTGTACGCCACAGTCCTGTTGTTACATCCAGACCCCGTCTGAAGACCAGGGCCCACTGCCCAGGGTGAGACCTCTAGACGACACTGGACGTGTGGCCCCAGGTTCTCAAAAAACATACGAGGGGCTTCCAGAGGAAAATGATTGAATTCCTCAGCTATAGGTGATCACAGGACGCTGCCCACTAGTCACTGTTGTGTGGATGTTTTTGGGCCGTGGACTATCCTCAGTCCAACAGTGACGCCGAGGGGTTTACAAACTCCAGCCGCACTGCTGTGTCTGATCCATGCTGCGCAGGGAACAAACTCCCGAATAACACCCTTGATTTCAGGTGAAATGTTGAATGACCAAAATTAGTGCGCAAACAATTTCGGGCCAAATCTTAACGCCACAGCCTTTTAAAGAACGTTTGAGCCGAAAACCTCAGCGCTCTGTCTAGACACAGCAGAGACCCAGGGCCAGAAAATTAGAAATGATCCCCCACATACACAATCACAGACACACACACACACACACACACACAGACACACACACACAAAACAGCGAGTCCTCCATAGGGTGTAATTGAGGTCAAATATTTTCGACGTCTTCCTCCAGTGTGAAGCTCTGGTGTGAATGGGGCGCACACATATCACAGTGGACGGTGACGTATAAAAGGTGGCCCCTTGCTAAGCCCCAAGAATAGGGCCTTTAGAAGGCGCTGGAAAGACACAAAGTTGAAAACAAGGTTAAGCAATACAAACACTATGTTTCTATGGCAATCCCAGTTCCAGGGAGGAGAAGAACCAGCCCTTGTGCTCCTTTCTTCCTTTCTTCTCCGCAGCAATGTGTGGGGCAATTAAGAGGAACGGAGCGAGGGCTTTGGGAAAGCGAAAGCTCACAGTGAAGAGGTGCGAGGAGGAGTTGGTAAAAGTGAAATCAACACAAACAGATGTCCTCCAGTTAAAGGTGAGGACAGGTGTTATACTGACGCCAGAGCGCCATCACAGTCTTTACTCACTGTCTGGAGCCATTATCTAGTTACACTTCAGTCAAAGCAAGAAAACGCAAGCAGGGGGCGAAAAAAAAAAAAGATGCAACTAAAGCATATGCCCTTTGTGTCTTTTGTGTTTGGAGAGAACTGTCAAAGTTGGCTCCGCAGTGACCCAGCGCTAGTAATCCATCAATGATTTCCCACAGCCATCAGCACACAATGGCGTATTAATCAAAGAGTGGCTTTCGCAACATGAACACAGCATTCTCAGAACTCCTGTCATGAGAAAGTACGGCAAAGTGTCCTCTGCTCCTGCCTCAGAGTGCGTTTTGTCTTTTTATAACAAACAAAAACATGCCTCTTTATTGAGTTCCAGTCATTAGAGAGCACAAAGACTCATCAGACAAACAACACCAATCAAATCTAAAAATCAGAACCCATTCAGAGCTCTGTGTGTGTCTCCATCCTCCCACAGTGAGGAGAACTACTTAATACTAAAAGTGAGGGTTGAAGATTGTCTGCTGTTCCCCTGGGCATTAGTGTGTGTGTGTGTGTGTGTGTGTGTTCACTGCCATTGATGGGTTAAATATGGAGTGACGATATAGTTGAACTGCTGTGCAATGACAGTAAAAACACAGTCCTGTTGTTATTGGAGTGTGTCAAGGCTCGTGCTGGCCTCAGACTCTTTCTTCAGGATTACCCACATCACGCTGCAGTCTGCTGAGAGCTGTAATCTGATTGTGCAGTGGTAACTACAGTACAAAGGCTAAAGCACTCAGGCATTCAAAGTAGTAATAATGAAAATATTCAGAATGGCGGTATTGTTAAATATTGTCCATTTTAATGTTTTGCCACACAACGCTAGGGTCCTGGGATTGTGGGTTCAATCCTTGCACTTTAACGCTCAAATTGTCACGTGGTGGGTGTAGGGGTGCATCAGGGTGGTCAAGGATATAGAAATAGGAGCGGAGGTAAGTGTAGGACACTTTATTAACATCCATAAGGAAACTAGACAGAGAGGCTAGGGAACTAGACAAAGGGGCTAAACACTAGGGCTAGGACGCTAAACATTAGGGCTTGGATGCTAAACACTAGGGCTAGGACGCTAAACACTAGGGCTAGGATGCTAAACACTAGGGCTAGGATGCTAAACACTGGTGCTAAGATGCTACACACTAGGGCTTGGACGCTAAACACTAGGGCTAGGACGCTAAACACTAGGGCTAGGATGCTAAACACTAGGGCTAGGATGCTAAACACTGGTGCTAAGATGCTAAACACTAGGGCTTGGACGCTAAACACTAGGGTTAGGACGTTAAACACTAGGGCTAGGACGCTAAACACTAGGGCTAGGATGCTAAACACTGGTGCTAAGATGCTACACACTAGGGCTAGGACGCTACACACTAGGGCTAGGATGTTAAACACTAGGGCTAAGATGCTACACACTAGGGCTAGGAAGCTAAACACTAGGGCTAGTACGCTAAACACTAGGGCTAGGATGTTAAACACTAGGGCTAAGATGCTACACACTAGGGCTAGGAAGCTAAACACTAGGGCTAGTACGCTAAACACTAGGGTTAGAATGCTAAACACTGGTGCTAAGATGCTACACACTAGGGCTAGGATGCTACACACTAGGGCTAGGAAGCTAAACACTAGGGCTAGTACGCTAAACACTAGGGCTAGGATGTTAAACACTAGGGCTAAGATGCTACACACTAGGGCTAGGAAGCTAAACACTAGAGCTAGTATGCTAAACACTAGGGCTAGGACGCTAAACACTAGGGCTAGAATGCTAAACACTAGGGCTAAGACGCTACACACTAGGGATAGGACGCTAAACACTAGGGCTAGGATGCTAAACACTAGGGCTAGGATGCTAAACACTTGGGCTAGGATGCTAAACACTAGGGCTAGAATGCTAAAGAAGAACTAAACAGAACAAAGGGGCAAATAGTAAACAAGGCTAAACACTAAACAAGAACAGAACAAAGATTAAACACAGAGGCTAAACAAGAAGATTAAACATTAAACAAGGCTAAACATTAAAAAAGAAGGCTAAACAAGAAGCTTTAAACATAGAACAAGACTATGAAACAGACATGAAGCACAGACCACAAACATACATACATCTACAATGACCCACACCCAGGAAACACTGACAAGGACCAGACAACACAAACAGAAACACCTGGGAACTGATTAAGACGCGTGACACTAGAAACAAAAGGGAAGGGTATCACATGACATGGGGAGCACAAACAAGAAACAGTACAAATCAGAATACAAAACTATGTACGTTACACAAATAGGTCATGAATTCTTTTCCCATCCTTGTGGTGTCAACAAACCTGGACTGAAGCTTTCCATTTCTAAACAGGCCCTAACAGTTTCACCGAAGGTCCTAAATAGCCCTTATCTCCACTCTATATCTTTTCTAAATGACCTCAGACAGACCCTGAGGTCACTGACATCAAATTCTGATTCAGTTCAATCTGGGAGCAGATGTGAGAGGGTTGTCACTGTGTTGAAGCCAAGCCTGGTGTAATCCCACACAACACTGTGTACAGTTCTCATCAGAAAACAGAGCAGGTTCGACTCCCTCACGGAGAGTAATTAAGTGACAATTCTGGAGTAACCTAAACCTCACAGAGGATGCTGGACGACAGCTGATGTCCTGACCACCCGCCGGACTCAAGCTGTTCCTCTCTCCGCATTCTCTCTGTACACACAGCTAAAGGGCACTTTTTTCCATCTCTTCCACTCCATCCTTGCTTCTGTTTTGTGTTTATTACGGATGATTAAAGTGTATTACTAAGGGACACACTATTGTGTACAGCTCTGGAGCTGCTGATGGGACGTCCTACTCAATGCCAAGTGTGGGCAAGAGGAGTGTGTTGTGGTGAACCAATGAAGGCTGAGGGACACAGCTGACATACACTGTGACATTAAACTATAGGCCAGAAATGTCCTTAAACACGTCCTCAGCTCCGGCCTCTGGAGTCTTGAGCTGATTTGGGGAAAGATATACGTCCTGCTGATGTGCAAATGTGTGGACTTTGTCTCCCGTGAGGACGGTCTCTGCTTTGGATAAGGTTTGACTGATGGAGGCACGTCCGGGCACAGATTTTCCACCTCCTTCTGACCCTCGCTACAAAGCCTCGGTAAACGTGGCCTTTTGAACCGAGCTTTTCTGAAGCAAACACTCTTTGTGTTGTGTCTGTGTTCAATTTAAATAAATCAGAGCTCAGACTTTCTCACAGCAACAAAACATTAAACATTAAACAGGTGTGATTAAAAGTCCAGTGTTTGTCTTGTGCTTAGATGATTAACAACATCGTAGAGACCTGTTGATCAAGTTCAATGTGTCTTCCAAAATGAAGGGTAGTTGGCAGAGGCAGCCACTCTTCTGGGAAGGCTTTACAGTTGATACTGGAACATTGCTGTGAGGATTTGATTGCATTAAGTCAAGTCATGTACAGCCATGTACTGGATGGAGTTCCATCACTTTCTTATTACACTGTAGCACCGCTCCACAGCAGTAAATATCAGTAAACAGTCTCAGTCCAACACCAGCAGATAATGCAGTTTAAACGTAGACCTGATCCCTCTTTTCTTTCCCCTAGAGGCTGATTCGTGGAAGTACGCTGTGGAGACTTCTCTCCAGGCCGGTGCTCCTTTAACTCCGCAGTCTAAACAAGCTCATGGCACAGGTTTCAGAGGTTCAGGCTGAAGCCACAAGCGGGAGAAAGTTACACAATGAAAATAGTGAACAACGTGTGGACAACGGAAGCTTTTCCTTAACTGGCTCTGTTTGTTCTCGCCCTCCCTTTTTATCGTGGCCGTGGAGGCGTCCGTGGTTGTGGAGGGTGGAGGGTGGGTTTGAGGTGGGGGGTTGTGGGGGGGGGGGGGGGTGTTGGGGCGTTCTTTTAGTTTCCCATGTCATTCCCACAAACGGGTTTTCCCGAACAGGAACCATAGGTACGCTGATCTCATTAGAACAATCACCAAGGGCCTGCATTTTCCAGCTCAGCCTTTAAAGAGCCCAAAGGCAATGTAATTTCAAAATCAATCCCCCTCCAAAAAAGCACCAGTGTTTGGCACTTTCTAAAGGACTGTCAATTACCTCTACCTCCATTGGGCAAAAGGAAAGCAGCATGATTCAACCAGGCCTCAATAAAGGGCCTTTCTTTGGGGAAATGGGCCCAGCGCATGGACCTGAATTCATTGGGCATTAATCTGCACTCGCCTGTGGGAGCCACTAAATATTCATCTGCCGTGCCAGGGCCAGTGCTGCATGCAAATGTGCAAGCGGAGCATTCCTGACGTGGAGGAGCTTTATCTCTCTCTCTTTCCTCTGTCTTTCACTCTCTCTCTCTTTCCCTTGCTGCCGTCCTGCTGTTCTTCAAATTTTAACCACAGCAAAAATATGACCCGCACACCCACCCCCAACTCCACACACACACACACACACACAAACACACACACACACACCTTTGTCCCTGAGACACAAGGCAAGTGAGTGGAGCCGTCCCAAAAACTCCCATCATTAAAAAGCTGTATAACCAAGAGAGGAGCAGCTCAGCATCACAACCAGGCTTAACACCCCCCTCCGAACCCTGAAGCCCCGCATCGGGACAAAGGCTGTGTTGACACTCTGGATTATTTACTTATTTGCTTCTTTTTCTTTGTGATTTTTATCACCCAAACAGAAAAAAGTATATCATAGATCCCTCTTTCAAAAGTACAAAAGAAGAGAAAGTCATCCTCTCTCTGCGAAGCTGAACATTCCCACAAACAACAACACACCCGAGCTCCAGCGCTCACAGCGGTGACCTCTACCCTGACCCTCTCCACTGACACTTTTACATCTTGTGATTAATTACGTTTCATGGCGGCCATCGCCACACATCTCTCGTCATCATCAGCTTGAACACCAGCACAATCTGTCACCGGCAGAGAGGAAGAATCAATCCATCCACTGCTGCTTCAATAGAACTGAGTCGACGGGGTTCGGGTCGAGCCGCCGCTGCTGGATCACATTAACCTCTCACTTACAACTGAGACGTCCCATCCGAGCAACTGTTGGCTAAACATGCGTGCTTCCACCACCAAGGTCTTTACGTTCTGAGAATAGAAGGTCTTTACTTCAAAATAAAGAGTCTTAAAGGGGACATTCATTCATTATCTGTAACCCTTATCCAATTCAGGGTCGTGGTGGGTCCAGAGCCTACCTGGAATCATTGGGCGCAAGGCGGGAATACACCCTGGAGGGGGCGCTAGTCCTTCACAGGGCAACGCAGACACACACACATTCACTCACACCTACAGACACTTTGAAGTCACCAATCCACCTACCAACGTGTGTTTTTGGACCGTGGGAGGAAACCGGAGCACCCGGAGGAAACCCACACGGACACAGGGAGAACACACCACACTCCTCACAGACAGTCACCCGGAGGAAACCCACGCAGACACAGGGAGAACACACCACACTCCTCAGACAGTCACCCGGAGGAAACCCACGCAGACACAGGGAGAACACACCACACTCCTCACAGACAGTCACCCGGAGGAAACCCACGCAGACACAGGGAGAACACACCACACTCCTCACAGACAGTCACCCGGAGCGGGAATCGAACCCACAACCTTCAGGTCCCTGGAGCTGTGTGACTGCGACACTACAAGCTGCACCACCGTGCCGCCCACTAAAGGGGACATATTGTGAAAAATTAAATCTCGTGTTCAGTGCACGTGATTTTGCAAACATGGGATAAAACGAGTGATTCGGATTTTGTCCTGCGTCTTACTTAGAGAGAGGACACTTCAGAGTGGCCCCGCCTCCTTTTCTGAGTCTCTCCAATCACAGCGCTGGGGGCAAAGAAGAGGTTAAACAGAGCAAAACAAACACAATGAGCAGGTATCAGGGGAGTGAGAAGCAGAAAAGGCAACTAACTTCTGATTGAAGTTTGGAGGTGTGGCAGCAGAACTGAACGCTTCCAGAAAAAAAATGGTAGAGTGGACACAGTAAACACTGAGAAGATTACAGGAAGCTGTTGAGCTTTTTCTCTTCTTAATTTCCCTGCTGTAAAAATCAAACGTGGGCATTTTGATTGGAAATGAAACTTGTTTGGCGTGTGATTATTTTTCTGATACACGTATATGCCCTCTGTCATCAGTCCTGATTAGACATGGACTCAGACTAAAACCGTAAACGACGGCCTCGTACAAGATCAAAGCAAAATGGTTCATCTCTGATTGACAGGTGTCTCTCACGAACATTGAGAATTCCCCATTCCTGATCATAAATATAAAACTTTTTAGGAGGATTCAAGTAAAAACGGTGAAAACGAGAAGGAAAACAGCTAAAAAACAGAGCTTCTGCTCCTCACAGCTGTGCACTCGGGGTCGGGGTGAACGGTGAGCAACTCATTATCGGTTAAAGCAACAGGTGCTGAAACCAGCCGTTCTGAACAGAGTCCTTTAGATAGGAGGAGAATGCTGCTGTGGTGTTTGATCCTTGTGGGGTTTTTACTAAAGCAGGTCACAGATGTTACATTAAGACCCAATTAATTTCATTTGGGATTGGGATTAAAGTAACATAGGTCACTAAATCTAAGCTGGAATCTACCAAACTTTGGACACAATTGGGTTACAATTAGAGATCTGAGAATAAACACCTGAAACAATTATTTTACTGTAAGTTCCTGGTAGAAGGCACTTTCTGAAACAGCACCAAAATTAAATAGATGTCTTGCTTCATCTGTGCCCTTTTTATGACACATAGACGACAGTAACTGTCCTGACTCTGCTTAGACCCAGTGAGACTTTCAGATAATAGTTTTTCAAACCTTCAGCGGAGTAAAGCCCTGGAGTGGGAGGCTGCAGAGGGAGAGTCATTAGAGAACACTGCAGGATTCAGGTTCTGTTTGCTCTTAGCTTCTACATTTCTGACTCCAGAGTGCCCTCTGCTGCTGGAAACGGAGAATAGCATCCAGTTAAAAGGTACAGTATTGTTTTCATCTTCACAAAACACACACACCATCACACTACACACACACAGCAACCCCACATCATCACACAACAACATAATACACATCACACAAATATGGCACTACACTCAGTGAAGCTGAACGGAGGAAAAGGAGCTGAGGAAAAGTAAAAATCCAACTGTACCGTGCATGGAGTGGGGTAAATATAACTACAGCACTTACTACCCACTCCTGACCGCACCTGAGCCAATCACAGAGGAGCTGGACATTGGATTAAGCAGATGAACATTAAAGCACCAATTTTAAAATGTCAAAGAAATACTCAAAAGTTTGGATGTACTTGCTCCTAGAAGAGGTTTCTTTGTGTGCACTGACATGAAAATAGGTCGCGAACTTTGAAACCGCCGAATAAGGACACACCGATAAAATGCTTACAGTGCCCCCTTGTGGAGAATATTCAACCTGCTAAACATGAGTGGAAGCGCGAGTTATGATCCAGGTCCACGAGGTGTTTTGCATCTAGACTAAATTCAAGTTAATTTACAGAAGGAAAAGCATATGTAGGACTGTTATAATGGACATTTAGGACCCGGTCTACGTTCGCTCCATCGTTTGCATCCAAAGTTTTGGAGTATAAGTTGAAACTGAATCACACTCATGTTTACGACAGACGCAGTAAACAAACCCTAGACAGAGAAACATCATTCCCTTCGGTTCCTGCTGAGGTTCAGCTCCAGTGCAATGGAGGAAAACATCACACAAGACTCCACTGTTGATTAGACACCATTCCGGTTCATGCTGCTCTGGGAATTTATTAAGTGCTGTTTTTTTTTTTTTTTTTTTTTTTCTTTTTTCCTTCATTTTTTCACTTGCGCTCCCGTCTGGAGTCGATGTTTACAGACAGTCAAGCAGCAAGAGTGACAGTTCATATTGTGTTTCTCAGGCTAAAAAAATCATTTACATCACATTATTTACTGACTTTTTTCATTTGTTTGTTTGTTTGTTTTGTTTTTAAAACCACAAACATTCCAGCAACACACTCTAGGGAAGGTGGATAAACAATCAGAAAGCATGACTTTTTGCATAGTATTAAATGAACAAAGACATTGAATTCTTTATTTACAATTATTGTATAGATTAAAAAAATTCATAAAAACAAGATGGATGAACACTTAAATCATTTACCCATAAATTGCTAGAGCGCCAAAAAATACCAATGGCGTGTTGTTTCTTATTTGTTCCACAAAATGCATGCTGCTAGTTACAGTACATAAAAGCTGATGTATTGCAAGAAATATTATTATTAATTTTATTATTATTAATAATTTATTAGTTATTATTAATATTATTAATAAGTATTAGAACGCTGAGAAACATTCAGCGTTTCGGGACACGTTTCCGACTGCATCCACGTTAGGTCTTGAAACTTGGTCGTTTTAAGACAAAAAAAACAAAAACAAAAACAAAAAACAACGAATGGAACCGAGGCCCATGTTCCCTGCGATAAAAGTAGCGTCTTCGCTGCAGTCCTCACCGTTCACACACACCGCTCAACGTCCTCATGCACATTCACCGTCACAGACTCCAGAGATGAACCACATTCCGAAAACAAGTCGAAGAAAGAATAAAGGGCAAAAAAAAAAAAAAAACCTTCGGCCGGAGTCAACCGTGCCAAAGTGATGGGTTTGTTCTGGCTTTGCTGAGTTCTTTACGCATGCCTGAGCTAACGGTTAAAGCTTGTGCACCATCTCACGACGAGTAAAAGAAACCAAACCCAAAAACCAAAAATTAATAAAAAGAAATAAAAAACTCAGGGCTGACAAAGTGAGATCAACTTGCATATTCTGCAGAAGAGACCATGCTTCCCTAAGCGTCCAATTAGAAGCAAATGTTATGTTATGACAGTCAAGGGACTCTTTGTTCCTCTGGTTCCAGGTGTGCCTTCAGAAATGGCCATCCGTTTGTCCTCTCTCTATAGCACAATAAATAGTTAACGACTAGTGAATACTGTTTGAGATGCTAGAGTATATTTACTGACCGCAGGAAGACAAGCTTGATTCGAACACACAGAAGCACATCTAAATTTACACCACAGAAAAATTCATTCATATCGGAATAGTGCAGAAGATGATCATATAGTTACTTTTCTTTAGAAAAAGACTCAAAAGCAACATTCCTTTTTTTTTTCTCTCTTTTTTTTGTTCCGTAGTTTTTCGCTTGTTCAGTTTCTGACAGCTCTGGTGTTGAGTTCTTACTTTGAGAAAAAAAAAGAAAAGAAAAAGAAAGCAAATGTAGTCATGGAAACGTCAAAAGAAAAAGAGAGAAGAATCAACACGTTTCACAAGATTTTCAACACAACTTAGATTTTCCAAACACAGAAGCCCAGTATAACTTAGAGTACACGTCGTCCAGTGGAAACATCCACCGCAGCCTTGTAGTTTTAGCAGAATTAAAAATATATAATGTTTTCTTTCCCGTCAAAGAAGCTGCGTACCTAAAGAAGAGAGTTTAATTCCAACCCTGAAATGTAGCCTCACGTTTGAGATGGACCCAAAGTGTCTATCAAGCGCAGAATTAAAAAAAAAACGAAACGAAACGAAACGAAAGAAAACAAAAAAACAGAAAAGCCCAGAAGAGCACACAACAAAATTCAACTTTCATCCTAAAGATCAAGTCTGGAAATAAAGAGGGAGCCACTCAGAGTTCATCCCCAAACAATCAATATAATACTAAGATGCCACATTAATTATATAATCCCACTATATTTTGGTTTTCTTTTGTAATCCTCTGAAAAATATCTACAGTATTTGACAAAATAGCAGGCAAGTCCAGCACACAGTTCGTAATAAAACACTTACGGTCCAATATTACAGGAGAACTCACCCAGGTGAGCTGCTTCCAGCTAAATCTTCCGTACGGTTCTGAACCCTACAAAGAAACCAGGACGTTATCTATGGGTTTTTGTAAACAAATTACATTCTCTTTAGGACATAAATAAGTTAAAGTAGGTAGAGTCATTGAAGCAGAAACAAGGCAACATGCCAACAAAGATAAACTCTGTATATATTTATATATATATATTTATATATAGTATTTTTAATAAATGCTATTTTTCCATAGGTTCCTCTTTTCCAACAGGTGCAAATCTACTGTGCGAGTTTAAGCCCTGCAGCCTCGACACCTTTTATTCGTTAAACCAAATAAATCTATACAGTAAGGTACATGCCACACACGATACTCAGAGATCAGTGAAATGGAGAAAACCGTCTTTGTCTTAAAAGAGCAGTCTACGACACTTTTCCCGCCAAAATCAAACGAAATCGAGTCAAAATGAAAGAGCTTTCTTCAAATAAAACCTCGGGTAATGTACATTCATGCAGGAACTTCTTTTTTTTATACGTTTTAATAGTGGGATTTGCTTTTGAAATCAATCTTCCTGTAGTCTGTTGTGGTGTTCTCAGAGAAAGGGAGCGGTCTGTTTGCACGGGACAGTTTTTCAAGTTGCTCCAGAAACATCCAACATCAGTCTGACCTCCAGAGGGAAGAAAAACGGAAAAATCGAGAACGTGGTTCGGACATCCCACGCGTTCGGTGATCTGCACAGGTTCTGTTTGGTGTGCGCCGGGGTGGTTTTTGTTAACGTAATGTCTGGTTGTGATCCGAACAGCTGGGGCTAGAGGGAGGTCTCCAGGCTGTGGAGGGGGCTGCCTGGGCTGGAGGAAGCAGCAGATTTACTGGTGTCAGTGGTAAGGTTTATCCCACTGTCGATGGCGTTGTTGTTCTTGTTGGGGGATGAGGGCTGGCTGGAGTTCTTCCTCGCGGCCTCGTCGTCGATGTCCGTGTCGTCTATGAGGGGGATGTGGGGGGTGGAGTCCTCTATTCTAAACTCGGGATGGGTCATGAAGTTGTGGATGGAGGTTCTGGATTCCGGTTTTTCCAAGCCTTCGTAGAGCGAGCTACGGAATGCGTTGACGACGCGAATCTGCGGAAAGGACAAGACCACGATCAGACCGATGACCGGTACAGACCCTTAAACATCAGTGTGGGGAAACGACAACAGGAAGAGAGAGAGAGAGAGAGAGAGAGAGAGAGAGAGACCAAGGAATATTCAGCAGTCCAGTAGCTTCAAAAACTCAGTAGGCATTCACACTTCACTACTCTATCGTGCACTTGACGTATGAAAATAAAATAGATCAATCAAAGTGAAGGCAAATATAAAAAAAGGAACTGTAAGATAAAGAAAACCAAAGCCACTGAAGAAAACATGGGCGAATGTTCTCTTTTTGTTTTAACAGCACAGTATACAGTATACAGTAAGATCCAGTATGTTGTATACCTAGAGACAATTCATGTTAATTTGCAAACGAACAAAAAACCTACACATGCAAGTTGAAAACTGTTTGTGGTAAAAGAGGAAAAGAAGAGTTCAGATCCAGGATGAGTTTTTTTGGAGGACACAAAACCAAAGTCCACAAAGAGTCGATACAAGCACAGGATTTGACGTGGTGAGATGGGCTGGGACGAGAAGATGGAGGGTAGAGTGAAGCCTATGCTTTGTGAAGCATAAGGTCACGACACGATGGAGGCAGACCAAAGCTTAAAGAGTCAGTCGGAGGAAACAAGAATAAAAAATAAAAAAAACACATGCAGCTCGGGACAACACCAATGTGGAGACGCTTCAGATGGACACAGTCACACACACAAAGAGACACACACACACTGTAGAATGAGGAAAAACAGGAACAGACATAACGTCTGTTCACTCAGTAACTCCATGCGTCCCTGTGTAAACACTCAAGTATAGGCCACAGAGTTCACGCTCATGTCTGCTTTCACCAAAGACATAGGCCAAGAAACTACTAATAAACTACAGGGCTGCAGTCATATGGCAGCTGCCAAAATACATAATTGTAATTATATAAAGATTGGTTTTGAAGATATTCCTTAAAGTAAGCAGCTCTTCAAGGTCCTTAATCTGGCTTTTCCCAAATGTAAACATTAAATATTTTAAGAAATGCAGTTACATTTAATTCTTTTCAAAATAAGACTAATTATATCCTTCAGAATAAAAAATTCATACAGAATCTGAAAATATATGAATTCATTTATTGTCTCAAACTTGCGCTGGGTCCGGAGCCTATCCCGGAACACCTGGAAACACATGGTTATGTTTCATGTCGTACTAACATTAACCTAAAGAGCTCTCCTATCTTCACTGCACTGAGAAATGAATAACACTACACCTCTAATATTCCTCTAATGATCAATCGTCTTTCTGTCTAAAAGGCGTAGCTCTGATCAAACACAAAGGCAAAAAAAGTTGGACTGATCTGAATGACAGATGAGAACAAATGTCAGGACGAATCACACCAATGGGAACTGGCCTAGCTCTGGACTGAGCCTCTGCTCCGGTCAGAACCACAGAGTGGACTACATGAGCGACAGCGTGAAGCCACGAGACAAGAATGAGTCGCTGTGGGCTCCTGGGGCTGGGCTCTACGACCACACAGACCACAGAGAGGACGAGACTATGAGGAGAAAACAACATTCTCTTCACACGTCTTCAGAGCTGTGTGGAGAGAAGCAGTAATGTGCAAAAAGAGGGGAATTAGACGCAACGTCAGCAAACGCAGCCAAAACGTTTTGGGGAAATAACGTCTGGGTGCCGCTGGCTTATACTTGAATGTTTACCCAGCCTGGTAAGGTTTGGTTTGTGGAATATTAGTTCACACCAACTGTTTTTTTTTTTGTTTTTTTTTGCGACGGACAGTAGAGGGACTCACAACCTGAAATTCACTCCGTAGTCTGCACCCTTACTCCAGGGCTCTTAGCACTCTGAGGGAGACAAACACATAGGACACTGAGACAAAAAGTTCCTTCGAAGAAGGGGGTTAATCATTAATTGATAAACACTTGCAAAGGAGAACAAGAGCAGAGTATCAGAAAATAGCCTGAAGCAGAAAATATGGTCAAAGATGCCCTCTGCAAATAAAGGAGCTTTATTGTATCACCTCTTCACCCTGGGATAAAGGGAGAGGTTTTAGACGTGTTAATATTTACATTAACATTAATGTTTTAGAAGCTACGGCTACAACCAGCAACAAAATCAGATGCTTCAGCCATCAGAGGGCGGAAGTCATTGTGAGCACCATTAGGACAGCCCCCTCTCCCTCTGTCACAGCCCAAGGTAGTAGCCCAAGTGACAGATCTAAAGAGCTCGGCAGTGTCGCGTCGGTGGGAGTATGAAAAAAGTAGTGGGTTGGCCTCATGTGTCCAGGAGGAAGCACATGTTCACCTCCACCTGCCAAGACTAGTGTCACTGTGTGTGATTGGGGGAGATCCAGTGAAAGGGTGCCATTATTCATTCACTCATTCATTCATTCATTATCTGTAACCCTTATCCAGTTCAGGGTCCCAGTGGGTCCAGAGCCTACCTGGAATCATTGGGCGCAAGGCGGGAAGACACGCCAGTCCTTCACAGGGCAACACACACACACACACACACACACACACTCACTCACACACTCACACCTACGGACACTTTTGAGTCGCCAATCCACCTACCAACGTGTGTTTTTGGACTGTGGGAGGAAACCAGAGCACCCGGGGGAAACCCACGCAGACACGGGGAGAACACACCACACTCCTCACAGACAGTCACCCGGAGGAAACCCACACAGACACAGGGAGAACACACCACACTCCTCACAGACAGTCACCCGGAGGAAACCCACGCGGACACCGGGAGAACACACCACACTCCTCACAGACAGTCACCCGGAGGAAACCCACGCAGACACAGGGAGAACACACCACACTCCACACAAACAGTCACCCGGAGGAAACCCACGCAGACACAGGAAGAACGCACCACACTCCTCACAGACAGTCACCCGGAGGAAACCCACGCAGACACAGGGTGAACACACCACACTCCTCACAGACATTCACCCGGAGGAAACCCATGCGGACACAGGGGCACGGTGGCTTGGTGGTTAGCACGGTGGCCGGCATGGTGGCTTGGTGGTTAGCACGTTCGCCTCCCAGCACTGGGATCTTGGGTTCAAGTCCCATCTGGGTGGAGTTTCCATGTTCTCCCCGTGTCTGCGTGGGTGTCCTCCGGGATCTCCGGTTTCCTCCCACAATCCAAAAAAACATGGAGGGTAGGTGAATTGGCTTCTGTAATAACTGTCCTGGTTTGTGAGTTAATGAGTGTGTATGTGTGAGTGAATGTGTGTGTGCCCAGATATGGATTGGCGCTCTGTCCTGGGTGAAATCCTAGTGCCCGATGCAGTCCTCCAGGTGGACGGTCGTTTCTGGTCGAGAGTACGCTGTGCGCGTTTGGCTGCCGCTTCTCGCCAGTGTGTGTGTGTAAATTGAGCAGTGTAGATTGTAAAGCGTCCTTGGGTATCTAGAAAGGCGCTATATAAGTGTAACGATAACTAACTAACTAACAGGGAGAACACACCACACTCCTCACAGACAGTCACCCGGAGGAAACCCACGCAGACACAGGGAGAACACACCACACTCCTCACAGACAGTCACCCGGAGGAAACCCACGCAGACACAGAGAGAACACACCACACTCCTCACAGACAGTCACCCGGAGCGGGACTCGAACCCACAACCTCCAGGCCCCTGGAGCTGTGACTGCATTTTAAAAAAATGTGAATAAAATGAAATGTGAGCAAATGTGATTAGTTTGGTAACATTATTTTTACAGTGTTTGTATTTACAGTAATGATATCACTTTTTCTTTTAACAGTTATTTTTGTAGGATACTACATGCTTTTTCTGTATAAAAATGATGATGCCCATGATGTACCTATGTCCTTATGTGATTATTACAAACGGACATGGGCTGTGTCTCTTTTTCTGCAAAAACCGCCCTTACTCTCCTGCTGCTAATTACATAACTGAATGTATCTTTGTCTATAGGTGGTATCTGAGGTTTAAAGACGTCCTGATGTCAGAGGGCATCCTTGACGACACACAGAAAGTTATCACTCACGCCCAGCAGGAACAGCAGCAGTGCTGGTGGGAGAGGAAAGGGCATTGGACAAGGACACGTGACTAGGACTAGAAACATTGGTTACATCCTGATTCTGGCTGGTGGTGGAGGACTGGCGCCTCAGAGCTCCCTGAAAGGAAGTCCCACTCTTGAATGTGTTCACAACCTCGATCTGCAACAAGGGTAAAAACAATACATAGAGCAAACCACATGGCGTTAAAGTCACATTCAGAGTCAAAGGGATGAAAAGTGTGTGCAGAAATGACGTGACGTGAATGGACTGCTTTCTCACGCAAAGAAGCACGAGACGAGGCTACGACCGGCCACTGTCGTGAATTAAAAAGGCTCTGATGATTCGAATCAGGCTGATTTTATCATGTGACGAATGGTCTTCAATAGCTGTCATCTGTAGATTGACTTCACTACAGAATTGTATTGGGAAGCATTGCTGACATGTGACATTATAAAAAAAAGCAAAACCAAATGCACAGTCCTTATCATGCAAATGCGCAACCTTCTCAAAACGATTTTTTTTGCATGCTCTTTTAAATGTGCATATGCAGGTTCTATAAACTATTTCTATTTGGCTTTACCTTACCACAGAAGCAACGTTTCTAATTTAGAGCTTCCCTAATCATCAGCGATAGACGATTTAAAATTACAGACCAAATTCTCAGAGTCAATTTCATGCTCAAACCATACAGCCATTTTCACAGCACACTTTCAATCAAGCAAGCTTACACATACACTAATGCCTAACAATACTCCTCTGCGTCTAATTAACACCATGCAAAGCTAAACTGAGCTCAAACAAAGACTGAATTAAATGAAATCCTCGCAGCTTCATGCATGCAGGTGTTTCCTGAGTCCTAATTTCAATTATGGCTCTTACCTGAGTCTGGATTCTGCTGAGGCCTCGAAACCAGAGGATCTGTCCTCTCCGCAGCTCTCTCTCGGCATGATCGATCTCCTCCTGGTCTTCGTTCATCTCCTCCTCTGGCATGTCGTCCTTCTGCGTCAGCTGACCCGCACCCTTCAGGAACCTCAGCTTGCTGTTTGGAATTGAGGAGATCACCTGTGCCACAGTGAGCCATTATGCTTCAGCCATTGTTTTCAAACAGAAGGGTAGATATAAGAGCTCCATGTGTGACATAGGAGCAAGGTCTGAGCAGCACCAACTGCTGTGATATTTACAGATTTCAAATAATGTAGACAGAATTTCTCCAGGGTCTTGATTAAAAAAGCTCTGTAATGTTTATGGTGATTTACCTGTCCCCAGACCAGCTCTCCGAGCCCCAGGAACACACACCACATCCACTTCTCCAGGTCGAGAGGGGAGCAACTGAACGGCTTCCCTCCAAACTGCACAATCACGATCTAGAACATTGAAATAAAGAAACCTCAGTCTGTTTGGCTTATAGTTTGCACGCCCCCGGGTTCTAGTGCACTGTAAAAACGTATTCTCCGATTGGCTAACACAGCTATGTCTTGATGTTTTGAGTTATTCAATGACGGAATCAACTGTGTCTCTCGCTCCATGAACTATCACAAGGTCATTCATTCAACATCATTAAGATTAAAAAATAAAGCCTGAGACTAAAGAAAAACACCTCTCATGAAGCTGAAATACCTGAATGGCGAATGTTCCCAGAACGATGGAGCAGAAGATGGGATTCCTGAAGATACCGTCAAACACATTCCTCTCTCCGTGGATCTTGCGAGCGTTGATCTCGTTGAAGAGCTGCATCATAACAAAGGTGTTGAAGATGATGGTGTAGTGCTCCGACGGAGGAGAGTGCAGAGGGGCGTTCCTGCCACTGTCAATATCAAATATCTGTTCACCTGCAGATAAAACATCACAATGAGAACGAGAAGCCCATACACAACCACAGTGTTTAATACAAAACTGTACCATTTATATGATATAAGTCTAAATGAACATCTACAAAGACTCCATCAACTACTCCACTGTACTGTGGAGGAACCATGCTGCAAAACGGCTTAGAAAGGATATGAAGTTTACAGTAAGAGACTCATACCAACGAACAGCAGAGTGAAGATGATGATGAGCTGGTAAATGCCATGGCCCAGGATGTTCTTGGTCATAGTGCTGGAGATAAGAGGTTTGTTTCGGCCGTATGGTTTCCTCATGAGCAGGGATTCGGTGGGGGGCTCCGTGGCCAGAGCCAGGGAGGCAAACGTGTCCATGATGAGGTTAACCCAAAGCATCTGAACGGCTTTCAGAGGGGAGTCCTGTATAAACACAGAAAACATGTTTAGAACAGACAGTGCCATGTGTGTCTCATCATTTCTCTTCTAAGGATGTCTACTAACAAAAATATACAGTTCAGTCGAATACAATCTTTACATTTTGTTTCAAACACTGATATAATTATACAGTTAGATGTTTCAGGAGCATCTACATTTTACAGCTTTTGAAGATTTCGAAATGATTTATTTGCTCATGAATCTGATAAAAGAGCGGGCATATATTTGCTCTTGACGTTGGTGGGGACCTATGACTCTATGACTCTTTGAATCTATGAATCTGTGAATCTATGAATCTATGACTCTTTGAATCTATGAATCTGTGAATCTATGAATCTATTAATCTGTGAATCTATGAATCTGTGAATCTATGAATCTGTGAATCTGTGAATCTGTGAATCTATGAATCTGTGAATCTGTGAATCTATGAATCTATGAATCTGTGAATCTATGAATCTATTAATCTGTGAATCTATGAATCTGTGAATCTATGAATCTGTGAATCTGTGAATCTATGAATCTATGAATCTGTGAATCTATGAATCTGTGAATCTATGAATCTATGAATCTGTGAATCTTGCCTGTTTTTTTTTTTGCTCCGTGATAAAACAACTACATAAGGCAATTGTCAGTTTGTTGTGCAGTTCATTTCCAAACCACGCACCTCCGTCCAATGCTAATTCTACACCCTTTGATATAAGTATATGATACAGATCTTTAAATGTAGTTTACCGTATTTTCCGCACTATAAGGCGCACCTAAAAAACTCAAATTATCTCAAAAGCCGACAGTGCGCCTTATAATCCGGTGCGCCTTATATATGGACCAATATTGAGCCACAACAGGTCTCGCAACTATGGTAAGCAGCCGCCTACTTCATTTTCTTCCGCGCGCGGTGCATGCTGGATATATACCGGTATATATATTTCATTTCCATTTATTTTTTATGTAAAGACCCCAAAATGGCTCCTATTAAGAGACACGCATATGACGCAGAGTTTAAACTCAGGCGATCAGTCACGCAGAAGAACACGGGAATAGAGCAGCAGCAAGAGAATTTAACATTAACGAATCACTAACGAACGGGATTCGTGGATGAGGAATAACTTAGTAAAGTGAGCTTTACGTGTTTATTTTGTGTGTTGTGTGATTTTAACGTTTGAGCAACGTTGAGTTATTGATATATTGTTATCGCTTTGCACTATTTCGAGTGTTACTATATTGTGATTATTATTATTATTGAATCGAGGAAGTCCCCCCCCACTATGTGGGGTATATTAACATTGCACTACATGTTTTACCTTAAACTACGCTGGGTTGTAATCTATTAATAAAGTTGAACTGACCTATCTGACTGTTTTGTTGACATTCCCTTTAGCGCAGCTCCATCTAATTGATGCATAACGTAACCCCCAGCCTCTACTGTAGCGTCTATTGTATGCGCCTTATAATCCGGTGCGCCTTATATATGGACAAAGTTTTAAAATAGGTCATTCAATGAAGGTGCGCCTTATAATCCGGTGCGCCTTATAGTGCGGAAAATACGGTATTATATAAATTTGATAGTGTTTTGAGAATTTTTAATGAATGTCATTTTGCAGTGGGAGCTACAGTTGTACCATGTTGTTTACACTGCTGATCTGATGTCATGCTTCACACACTACACTGCAGTAAACAGAGTGATAAACACTGTGCCCGTATCTGCACATGCCAGTACATCCCATTCAAGATTTATATCGCTTTCTGCGTGTGACAGCGATTAAATCATAGTGAAAGTTAGCAGCTTTGTCCAGTAGAGAACCTGCTTTCCATGAGGAGTGTCGGGATTTTATTAGGTCAGTGTTCCTCAAGGAAATGAAACAAAGTTGCTTTATAAAACTAAAATTAGGTCACAGACCTTGGCTCAGTAATAAATGAAGGACTCTGTTTCTGAGGCCATGTTGAGAGCAGAGACGTACCTGCTCTTAGTGTTAAATTACAAACAGAAGATGGGTTAAAAAGAAGGATTTGTATGGATATGTAGTAGCATGCTCTGGTCTAGATTTTAAAGCCATTGTGATCAAAGCCAAAGATGGGCTCGAGGGCGTAACGCCTGGGGAGCAGTGGAGCTATGTTTTTTGGAGTGACAAAGCATCACTCCAACATCTTTGGGATTTGTTGGAGTGCTGTGTAGGATACAGAACTAATCACTGAAAATAAATAGAGAGTTGTCTCCTACCTGTGTAATACAGGCCCCAGTGAACGCCACGATCACGGCCACCACATTGACGGTCAGCTGGAACTGCAGGAATTTAGAGATGCTGTCGTAGACATTTCGTCCCCACATCACAGCTTTCACGATACTGGTGAAGTTATCATCAGTCAGGATGATGTCCGATGCCTCTTTGGCCACATCGGTGCCTGCGATTCCCTGTCAAACAGAGGAGACATTGAGGTTTATATTTCTAGATCCTCAGGATCATCAGATACAACAGCAGTCTACAAACACAATGAAACAAAAGAGATGACAAAGAATAAAAAGTAAAAACAAAGACACTGTAAATAAATCTAAAAGAAAAAAGTACAAAACCAGAAACCATCAGCGTAAACACAGCAGCGTCTCAGCAAACCCTTTCACTGTGGCTGCTCACTGTGCCCAGAACCTGTTTGTGTTTTTCAAAGACTGGCCTGGGGCCTGCTCTCCTGGAAGACGTGTCTGACAGAGGGAAGAGCTGCAGGAAAAATACACAGAAGAAGCCGCCTCGAGGCAGCATCCCTCTCCTGTTTTACTTTGCCTGAGGTTGGAGGTGTGAAACATGAAGACTGTTGACCGAAGCAGTACTTTTCCAAAGCATTATTTGGCGGGATATTAGGAATATGCCAAAACGCAAAATCAGCACAAGGACAGTAAAGGACAGAATAAATGCTATGGCCATCTAAGGTGAGTCGTTTCCAGAAGCCCACACTAGGGGGCACTCTTGCGCTTTGTGAGTCTGCGGGAGATGGCGTGATGGTGTGTGTCAGAATGACGCGAGCTGGGAAATGAGGACAGTCTGAATTGGGGAGGAACAGGCACAGACTCGGAGGATGGAATTACAACATCATGGCCTGCTTTTCTGCTCAGAGATAAAATCCCAGCTCTGAGACGGCTGTGTTCAGCGATAGTTTAGTTTAGCGATGCAGCAGCAGAACCTCGTACCATGGCAAATCCCACGTCTGCTTTCTTTAATGCAGGTCCATCATTGGTCCCGTCACCTGTCACCGCCACCACCTGCCTCTGGTCCACCAGGGTACTGTCAATGATCCCTGCGACATAGTACAGTTATAACAGCTTTGTATTAGACAGGGAGCTATGTTACAGTAATTAGCTAAATACAGTTATATCAGCTGTGTATCGGAGTTAAATACAAATGTTGTCTGTTGCTCACCTTTAACCAGTGTGTGTTTGTCTGTTGGAGAAGATCTGGCCAACACTCTGAGTTTGGGCCACACTTTATCGATCCGCTCCTGTTCCACCTACAGGACACACAGACCGTGTTGAGAGACACCAGCAGCCGACACAACATCATCACACTGTATCCACAAACCTGCCTCACCGAGCTCATAAAGCAGTCATCGCTGGATTACATAAACAAAGCCACACCTCATTAGCATATGCATGAGCCCCTGTAATTAGCATAATGCATGTCAGAGGGAGCTATAAAGCTGAGCTGTTTCACACTGACTCCTCGCTCTGTGGTTATTTCACTGGCTAATTATTGATCAAGCACCAAATGATCTAATTTAGCTTTAGGGGAAATCAGACTTGAGAGATTTGCAAGACTTCAGGGTATTACTTCAGGATGATGGCACTTTACAGCACGTATTAAAGTACATCAAGTGTTCAGCAGCTTTAGGATATGAGTGGCCCCTGATATCGTATCTGGGATTGATCCCATTAAGGACACAAGGCCAGTCATGATCGAGAAAATGATCATGGGTTTTTTAAATTGATTTAATTTCTATTTTTTCGTGTACTATTCAACATAATCAACAGGGCTGACGGGGCCGTCCCAAAACCTAGTGAGCGGCCTAAGTGTGCACGGACTATGTAGACAGCTGTTTATTCGTCTGTCCTCATGAGGAAGATTACTGAGACACTAGATAGAGAGCAACTGCATCACAGCTTGTTCCCACCCTCTGCACGTGACCGGTGTTTACTTCCCTCAGCTGCTAGTGTCGCCTCAGCATTTCAGCGCGATGGATTCTGCTCCTCGCTTTTATATTCATTCATTCATTCATTCATTATCTGTAACCCTTATCCAGTTCAGGGTCTCGGTGGGTTCAGAGCCTACCTGGAATCATTGGGCACAAGGCAGGAATACTCCCTGGAGGGGGCGCCAGTCCTTCACAGGGCAA
Organism: Hoplias malabaricus; assembly: GCF_029633855.1. Classification (NCBI taxonomy): domain Eukaryota; kingdom Metazoa; phylum Chordata; class Actinopteri; order Characiformes; family Erythrinidae; genus Hoplias; species Hoplias malabaricus. Next base: position 22,665,835 of record NC_089804.1, on the reverse strand, counting down.
CACACACCTACACACATTCACTCACACACTCACACCTATGGACACTTTTGAGTCGCCAATCCACCTACCAACATGCGTTTTGGGACTTTGGGAGGAAACCGGAGCAACCGGAGGAAACCCACGCGGACACAGGTAGAACACAACACACTCCTCACAGACAGTCACCCGGAGGAAACCCACGCAGACACAGAGAGAACACACCACACTCCTCACAGACAGTCACCCGGAGGAAACCCACGCGGACACAGGGAAAACACAACACACTCCTCACAGACAGTCACCCGGAGGAAACCCACGCAGACACAGAGAGAACACACCACACTCCTCACAGACAGTCACCCGGAGGAAACCCACGCGGACACAGGGAAAACACAACACACTCCTTACAGACAGTCACCCGGAGGAAACCCATGCAGACACAGGGAGAGCACACCACACTCCTCACAGACAGTCACCCGGAGGAATCCTATGCAGACACAGGGAGAACACACCACACTCCTCACAGACAGTCACCCAGAGCAGGAATCGAACCCACAACCTCCAGGCCCCTGGAGCTGTGTGACTGCAACACTACCTGCATCATGTGATTGCTTTTACGGCTGAAGAACAGTTCAACGCTGCCTTAAAATCATCTTAAAGTATCTATGTAGGCCACATATTTAAGGTGTCTAAGAACTGGGACAGTCTACGTGTGGGCAGTGTGCACACTACGATGTAAAATGCACTCTATGTAGACAGCTCACTAGGTTTTGGGACAGACCCAGTATACTTCATGATTTAGAGAATAAAGTGGGAAGCACGAGACGCATGTGGAACTGTACCCTGAGAGCTCCACACTCAGCTCATCACAAGCAAGAGGTTCTAGCTGCTTAAAATTTGGGGGCTGGGGCAGCCATGGTCTTAAATCCCCTGGGAAAGTACATTTGAGCTTCTTTCTAATTAAATTATTCTGGCTGCTCAAGGCCAACACTGTGAATCTACAAATTACTTTTCCACGACTATCTTCCTGAAGCCTAATAAATGTTCTCTGTATTTCCCCAGCATTGCTGTCCTTGCGATGTACAAGGGGGTGGTCAGCTTAAAGTCCGAGCAGGACACAGCCAAGTGTTCCCAGGAGCTTTAAGCAAACATTTTGGGTCAGAATTTGCTGACCCGGTTCTTAAGCACTGTATTTGAGGGAGGTGACTTCTAACAGACACCTTAACGGCACACACACACACACGTGTATGGGGAGAATCATCAGACAAATATTACCCATGTGGTCCTCAAGGGGACAAAAACAATTTCCCCGTGTGTTAAAGTTATGGATAGGACCAGGGTTAGGGAAGTTAGGTAAATGTCAATATAAGTCTCCATGAAATGAATAGAAGTGTTTGTAATGTCCCCTTAAACCAGAGAGAGAGAGATAGAGTGTGTTTGTGTGTGTGTGTGTCCAAACTGAACAGGAATCACTGGGTGCAAGTCAGTAACACACAATGAACAAGGCACGAGTCCATCACAGGGCATCACTCACTCAGTCACTCACACACTCACACCCATGGACACCTTTTTATAGCCAGTCTTCCTAACTGAGCTCACGGAGGAAACCCACCTAACCCACACAAACACCCCGTACTCATCACAGACCAGTTTCATCCCACAACCCCAGGACCTTGAAGCTGTGTGACGTGTTGCGCCACCGTGAAAGATTAAGCAGCTCCAGCCTTGTGCTAACAGTCAGAGTGCAGGCTTGGCTTTACTCAAATAAACACGTGATAGATTTGCACATTCTGGATTGTTTTACAGACACTGTGAATATTAGATATTCTTTTTCCTGTGACGTTTGTAGCAACGGCACCGCTGTGTTCCCGAAACTGTCCTCACGGTGAAAATGCAGTACCTCTCCCTTCTCATTCCTGATTCTCCTGTTGAACTCCTTGCCGTCGATGCACAGGAAGTCCTCTCCTGGGTGAATGATGCCACACTTGATGGCGATGGCTCGAGCCGTGTTGATGTTGTCTCCTGTCACCATCCGCACTGTGATCCCAGCACGCTGACACTTTCGGATGGCTTCGGGCACCTGAGGAACACAGCAGGGGAGTATTTCTGTTGGAGGACTGTAGTTATTTCAATTAGACACAGGGGTGTATATGGTATGCTTTTAATTCTGAGAAGCTCTTTGTTGTTTGATGGTCACCTCTGCCGTAGGGAAACCGAGACATCCCTAGCAAGAGGACTACTGTGAGCTAAAGGCCCCAAATCAGTGTGTGAAGCCTTTAACGCCTGTGAGAAACAGGCCAAAGCCAGAAACCCAGTGTCTCCACAAACCATGAGCCAACAATACAGCTCTCGGGTCAAAGAGTACAACACCAGGCCCTATCTACACTCTCCCTACATTAATATCTCTCTCTCTCTCTGTGTTTTATGATATACACATAAAGTATTTGTATATTACATTAATCCCAGAGCTGAACTGGCAACTCCTTTCAATTTGGCGGAGGTTAGATTACCACTGAAAAAAGGGGGACTGTCTAGACATTTAAACGGGACCTGAGATGTTATCCTGTTGGGCAGACATCAAGCTATTTGGGGGGCTTTGGAAACAAAAGTCCAGTGCCACTTAACTCATTGGGGACAGACTGAAGAGGAGCAGCGGCATTAATAATGGACAGTGGCAGAGGAAGGTGACTGGTAACATTAGCCCATTAACTCAAATGGATTTGTTTACGGATTCTCGGGTGTCTACTGTTTTTATTAGAGAACGGGGCGAGGCGAAAAAGTACCAAGTTAGAAACTACCAGCTCTGAGAAGCAGATAAAGAGCAAATGCAGCAGTGATTTCAAACCCTAGAAAAGATATTAGAACAGTGCTCCAATTAAATAAATCGGCATTCGAAATGACCACATTGGGGTTGTGTTTTTTGCTGTAATGAATTATTAGTGTGAGCCGTTCTCAAGCCTTTTGGGGTTCAACTGCTGAAAACATATTTCAAAATAAAAACAAGTCGGCCCACTGCACAATTAGGCATCTATTAGTTTGATTATTGAACTGTGCAGAAACAGCATAAAGGCCAGTTCACAGGGTCTTAGGAAAACAGCATGTTCATTTCAAGGTCACTGAATCCCAAATGTTCTGCTTTGCACTTCCTCGTAATTCTGTTTTATCGCCACTGCTGCCTCCTCTAAGAGGTCTTCAGCGAACCCACAATTACACAGTACGGCCCTGGAGACGAGGGGAGAAAAAGCAAGAGCGGAGGAATGGGCGAGATAAAAGCGAGCAGCTGAATAATGCAGTGGCAGTGTGGGTTTTTGGTGCTTTGTGAAAGCAGAGAATGGTACGTATTGAGGAGAGACGCTCAAAGTTGTTGCAGGAAATAGTGTTACATCCGATGTAAAATCTTCCATTTTTCCGGTCTAACCATTGGGTCAAAGCTGTTCGCGGAGCGGCGCAATCCATTTCAGTGAGGGGTGAAATTCTCAAGACAAATGCCTTTGCTGCCACTTACTCCACATTCAGTGGAGAAATGTAACACATAACATGCAGGAGGTGGTGTAACATCTATGTTATTTCGTTATTAACATTATTGTATGGAGTATTTAAGCTTTCATTGTCGTTTTTACACAAACTTCCTGTTCACTGATCCTTACAGAGAGAACCCAAACAACCTCAAAAAAGAGAAAACCACCTACCTCTGGTCTGACTGGATCTTCGATTCCAACCACACAGATCGCTGTCAAATCAGACACGATGTTGTTCTCGTCGTCCCAGTTTGGCTCAGGGTCGGCGGAGAAGTCACGGTAGGCCACGCAAATCGTCCTGAGACCATCACAAGCCATGGGCTCGATCACTTTCTTCACCATATCATCCCTGTCCCGAGGACGGAACACTCGCTGCTCACCCACTTCATTAAGGATACGAGAGCACCTGGACCGCAGGAGATCAGGGTCAGTTTAAATACGTATGATACACACTCTCCACCAGTGTGGACGTTCATAAAGGACAGAGTTTACACAGCATTTAAGATTCCATGTAAAACAATCCTGTGGCATGGTTCTAAAAGGGTCCATACTAGTGTTTGGTGGTGCAGGTAAATATTAACAGTCATATCAATGTCCCGAGTTGAACTGGGGCTGACAGAGCAGGAAGAAGCAGTGTTACTCCAGGACTGAATAAAAGAAAATGTACTAATGTATAAGTAAATGGTACATGATTTATGTCTATATTAATGTGCTCTAATATAATTGATTGGTATGAAACATGAGCTGGCCAAAAAACGTTGAAAAATAAAGGAGAGCTGTAAACAGAATTAATAAAATTCTGGTGAAAATAACAGCACGGTTAGAATACCTCTCAAACAGTTAATTATACAAAATGGCACCTTTTGTGTTTAAACATTTCATTATAAATCTACCACATTCTGCAAAAGAAATGCTAAGGGGCAACCAAACAAATCAAAAAGTAGATGGAAAAGCTCACTTCTTGAGGACGATCTCAGAGGCTCCTTTGCTGTACATCCTAAAGCTGCCATCTTGAAGTTTAGTTACAGTGCTCATTGACTTCCTGACAGAGTTGAATGTGTACACCTTGTAGAGCTTCTCTTCTGGGATTTGGTTCCGAATGGACTGGTAGTCTCGCTTCAGGTCCAGGACCAGTCCTAACAGGCCACATTCTGTCTTGTTGCCCACTTGCTTGGGGAGGCCGCCTTCTTTATCCGGAGGCTGAAACAACCCAAACACATAATGGAGGACCATGAGAGAAAGCACAAGAGCTGTTTCTGAGATGTGATTTAAGGTTCAGTTTTAAAAGCACTCAGGCTTCGGTGTACTGACTTCAGTGACTTACTTGCCTACACAGACACATAAGTAAAGGAATCACAGGAGAGGCTTGCTTATGTTTGATATGCAGTTATATATAGACACCAGAGGCGATTGCTCTAAGACTGCAAGGGAAGCTCAGCTTCCCCTAAAATGTCAAAAAATAAGTGATCAAATATATACTGTTGTGTGTACATGTCAGTGAATAAATATGCACTACAACACGCTCAACTTTTGTTCAGAATCAGCTTCTTATCACTGGTAAAGACATGGCTTTCCTCTCAATCATTCCCGCAGCTTCACAGTGATTTACACAGTGAGGACGCTGAGTGTCCACAGAGTTCAATAGCGAAGCAGCGAAACGAGACGAGTCATTGGATAAATGCTGGGCCTTGTCCCGCCCATCGGACGCTCAGCGTCTCTGGGGGTCTATGGGGCAGGGGGATGGCCTCGGCTGGCCCGGACGCTCAGCTTCTGCATGATGATTGGATGATCTGTCTGAGGCTGAATCCCTTTTTGATTGACAGCGTAATGAGCGAATCAGCGATCCTTTGGTGTAGAGATCCGTGTTTGGAGCCTGACTTCTATCACTCTTTCTGACTTCTATCGCAGTTTCTGTCCAGCGGGTGCTGCTGAGCCCCTCCACCATCACAAAGCACTCACAGGCGGACACACTTCACATGGGCCAAGGCCGTTTAAGCAGCCTAGCTCTGCTGGCCATTGAGAGGACACTAGTCAAGTCCCTGGAAAAGACGCCTTGTTGGTTCGACAGGGTCAAAGATCATTTTCTTGAAAAGGAACGGAGGGTAGAATTTACGTATATATAAACACATTTTATGATGTAGGCCGAAATTGATCTTCCCCTCCTTGAAAGACCAGCATCCGCCACTGATAGACACATTGTAGCCTGTCCTTGTGCATTCCACTTTGACCAGTCACACGGAGTCATATAGAAGGGTGTGGCTGGCTGATTTGTCGCAGGGTTTCGAGACGTCCCGAGGAGAGTGGCTGGCACATGACTGCCGGCCGAGCGGCTGTCCTCTCCCCGGTCAGCTCACACTCCTGCGAGCTTTGGCATATGGCAAAGCGAGAGCTGGCAGAGTCACTTCCTCTTTCCAGCGCCGCTCCACACAGGGCTCCAGTTCTTCGCTGTGTCCTCTCCTTCCCTGTCCCCAATCAGGTCATCATCACGGCTCGTCTTTGATTCCACCCCTTTACCAACACTCAAAGTGACGGCACCTGTTTGGATGGCGGAATAAATGAGGAATAAGGAGCCTGAGGCATCTTGGAGGTTTTTGGCGAAAGCCTCGGGCCACATGGCGCTGCTGCAGCCGGACAAGTAGCTCTGCCCAAAACGCAGGAAAGAAGCGAGAGATTTCACCTCCAAACAGGGAGGGTGTGAAGAGAGATCCCAACAGAAACCGGTCGTATGAATCAAACACCATACCCTAAAACCATACACTTGCACTTGGAAGTGGCAGCCAAGCTCCAGCTATTTCTAGCAAATCATTATTTTTGCTCGTCCAATCATTACACTCCATTAGCTTAAGTACAGGACTCAAAGTCTATTTAAATGGTTTTATTTGTGCCAACTGCAATGTGGGACAAATCACGTGGCTGCAGTCGATTGGATGAAGACCAGCGCTTTATTCAGTACAGTCTCAGACCTACTGCACGTTCTGCATCGAGTCTACCACTGATTCCACTCGGTGAGAGCAATTTCACCAATTACTTGATGAAGACAACTCCAGCTGTGCTTCGAGCTACTGTACAGCTGTTTGAGACCTCTGTGCACAGGGGTGTACAAAATCCAGTTGACAGAAACCCAGCAAGCCTGGGGTGTCACCAATTAAGTGAAGAAAGGAAAGCCGATATGTCATTGACCCCTTCCTTGACCTCACTTCAGGTAACAATACTGACTCGAGTGACCTAAAGAGATCAACCCACAACACACGATGCCATTATTGAGACGAGCGTCTGTGTTGGAATCATTGATGCTTGTCCTGAAAAGAGTTTTCTGATTGATTTTAGAGTACAATATGCAATTGCTTAATTATTCATTTGGTTAGGTTTAGTTTAGCGCTGCAAACACAGACCATCAGCACAATGCAGTTCTACCACCATATTTTTAAAAATATATATTTTACAACAATATTTGTAAACTTGAAACAATGCCAAAAACGTCAATTTTATTGTTAGAATATTTTTAAAACAGAACATTAAGACATAGAATAACCTGTTCACACTACACCATTTATTATTTATATTTAAATATAGGCATTGTCCAATAAATATCTTTGAAATTATTTAATTCAATCATTATCTGTAACCCTTATCCAGTTTGGGGTCACGGTGGGTCCAGAGTCTACCCAGAATCACCGGTCGCAAGACGGTAGCACACCCTGGAGGGGGCGCCAGTCCTTCACAGAGCAACACACACACTCGAACACATCGCCAATCCACCTACCAACCCACGCAGACACAGGGAGAACACACCACACTCCTCATAGACAGTCACCCGGAGGAAACCCACGCAGACACAGGGAGAACACACCACACTCCTTATAGACAGTCACCCAGAGGAAACCCACGCAGACACAGAGAACACACCACACTCCTCACAGACAGTCACCCGGAGGAAACCCACACAGACACAGGGAGAACACACCACACTCCTCACAGACAGTCACCTGGAGGAAACCCACGCAGACACAGAGAGAACACACCACACTCCTAATTAATTACTAACTAACTCCTAATTACTAACTAATTATAAAAATGATTGTTATAAACTAAACCTAACCAAACAAAGCCCAGAAACTCACAGGATGTTTCCTCTTCTGTAACCCAGTAAATCAGCTCAGTCTGTAGTGTTTAGTGTTAGTTCTCTAATACTAAAGCAGCAGCTCATTTGAAAGTTGAAAGCGTGATGATCGCAGACAGTGACTGCTCTGCTGCCCCCTCACAGGGTGGAGATATGTTGATCTAAAAGAATATAAACCATTCACATTTTGTAAAATGCAAGGCATTTCATGGCATAACCACCGAGTGTGACTCGGGACAGTCAAAACCGAACCTGATCATGCGTCAGCAGGGACGGAAGCTGGAGATATGCTCATTAAAATACAGAACCTAGGCCCTGACCTAGAGAACTGTCCTCCAAAAAACAAGGTTTCCACATACGTACACCTAACCTCCGCTAAAAGATTCATGCGCTGGAGTCAAAGTGACATCAGCGCTGGAGCCGATCTCTCCCGTTTGAGACGAGGAGGTCTGATGAACAGGTGCTCGGGGCAACTCGAGCGCAACGGCCCAGGAAGTCTGCACTCAGCTCAGACTACAGCACTCAGTATCAGAATTCACGGAAGTACATCTTCAGCCATTAGCCTAGATCCAGTTTCAGACATCCACAACAAATTCTGCAACAGAATTCCTCCGAGTGGTAGTCCGCTCGGGTCATAACACCGCACCATACGGGTACCTGCGGCACAACAACATCAACATCTACACACAAACGGTTCTTATTGAGATGTAAGTTGAATTGTACATACATAGTTTATAGCGCTGCAGTTTGAATGATCAATATTCACATCACGCAGTAATGCCACCCACTCAGAGACGTCTCAACAATCTGCACAAGATCTCAGAAATGGCTTCAAGTATTTTGTATGATTTTTTGTACTTACCACAGCGCTGAATAGCAATGTGCATATTAAGTGTAGGTTATATGATGGTATAGCTGTTAGCTGATAGACTAAAGTGTGAATAGCTTGCATATTTGGTATAACAGTTTCTACAATGTGAATGCTAATGTGTATCTAGCGCTGCATAATGTGGGGCAAAGCAGCCAGCATATCCATAAACCTTCAAACCTTGAATTTGGAGACGGAGTCATATGCAGGTTTCCTGGCAACCGGATTACAATAAGGGAGTGACTTAAAAGCCCAAAGGCTGTGAAGTGTAAAGTATTATGTATACGCTACACACTCCATAGTGAGTCCCTTTGTAGATTTATTCATTCATTCATTCATTATCTGTAATCCTTATCCAGTTCAGGGTCACGGTGGGTCCAGAGCCTACCCGGAATCATTGGGCGCAAGGCAGGAATACACCCTGGAGGGGGCGCCAGTACTTCAAAGGGCAACACAGACACACACACATTCACTCACACACTCACACCTACGGACACTTTTGAGTCGCCAATCCACCTACCAACGTGTGTTTTTGGACTGTGGGAGGAAACCGGAGCACCCGGAGGAAACCCACGCGGACACAAAGAGAACACACCACACTCCTCACAGACAGTCACCCGGAGGAAACCCACGCAGACACAGAGAGAACACACCACACTCCTCACAGACAGTCACCCGGAGGAAACCCACGCAGACACAGAGAGAACACACCACACTCCTCACAGACAGTCACCCAGAGCGGGAATCGAACCCACAACCTCCAGGTCCCTGGAGCTGTGTGACTGCAACACCTACCTGCTGCGCCACCGTGCCGCCCCCTTTGTAGATTTAGTGACGGAATATCTCTGCCCTTATTTTACCACACCTCCATCATGAGAAAATATGGAGGGGGACCAGGCTGAGGACACCGCAGGCTGCCAGGTGAAGAGCAGGTCACACGTTGATTACATAATTCTGCATTAAAACATTTAAAGAATGAGAACCGTGCAGATTCGGGAAGCTCTCCAAGGAAAACGCCAAGAGGCTTCTGCTGACTTCACTCTGAATTAAGCAGACAATTGAAATGATATAGATATCAAAGTCTTCTTTTGTGCGGTTATCAAAGCGTTCTCTGCTCGGTCTCCAGGGATGAGTTATGCAAGAAGCTGTTCTCCTGCTGGGAGGGAGACTCTGGAGCATCTACTTTTCTTTTCCTAGACCTTCAGGATGTGCAGCATAAAGAGAGAGAATGTTTCTCTGGGGAACTGTTCTATAGAAAATCCAACAAGATTTCATTATGAAGGTTTCTTTTAAAACTAGCGCTAATGTCAGCTGGAGACCCGAGTGGGCGTCTGAAATGGGTGGTGTACCCGTGGCCTCAAACCGTGCAGATTAGACTTGATGCTCTAATGTTTGCAAACAACTGTTCATCAGGTATTTCTGGATTCTTCTGCACAGTCCATAAACCACTGTAAACAGTTTCAGGGGAAATTAAAAAGAAACAAGGGCGATGTTTGGAGTTGTAGAGAATGTAGTGGGGAACTTAGGGAGCAGAGGTTGTTCTACAGTGACATTGTGACATATGTTGTTACATAACTTTGGAAAAAAAGAGCTGAATCTCTTTGGCACACCCTATAAACCCTCCACTCTCCCCTTCGGTTTTCCTGTGAAACCATTTCAGATCCCGCCACCGCCACCCTGTCGCCCTCCCTCTCTTCTGTGACTGCTTTCCCCTGATTAGCGACAGGAGGTTCCTGCTTCCATGCCCACAGCAAAGCTGCCCAGAACTCCCCCCACCACCCCCCAGCCTTCTCAGAGTTCACCTCCTCTGACTCAGGCTCAGTTCAGATGTTTGATCTGAGAAAGCCACTGAGGGTCATTGTCAGCTAATGCAAGTACAACATGAGAAATAATTATTTTACACGAGCCTCTGTAATAAATAACTCTTTTCAAAGATTAAGGAAAATATAAAAGACACGAAACCATCTAAACATTCTTCTTTAACAGATTCATTACATTAACCCACACTGAGAGAGGAATAAATAAACACCACGCAGAAGGTAATGTAAAGATGTGAAAACCCCCTAAAGCACAAGAAAATAAATAAATAAATAAATAAATAAATAAATAAAATCCTATCAAAAGCTGCACAACTCCAAACTGCAAAACAGATGGCGGCGAAGTGATTATTCCAATTAGCACAATTTCATTTGAGGGCTGCCAAATGTAGGCCATCTCCCGTGTTAGCACTGGTGTCTGTGAATGTGGAGCAACTGGTTGGACCTTAAGTTACTTCTATTTTAATATTTTTTTATGCTCTGGGACGCTTTCTAATTTGGAAAGCATGCATATTGATATAATGTGATTCTGAGAAGAATCTGCGTAATTTATGCACAGCTTAATTCGCAGAACATCAAGGGATAGTGCTTCAAATTAGCCATTTTATTTTTTGTCCCAGCTTTCAAGCCCTCAGGTATTTAACCAATGTTGCCTTATTAAGAGAGTATTAAATCTCCTACTGTGGTCCAGCTGTGGTGAGATTTAAAGACTGGACAATGTGCCAGTTGTTACAGGGCCACAATGTACAAGATATCAAACTAACTCAAATACGTTACTACATTTTCAGTTTTAGTTCAGGCTCAGTGTTATCCTGTCTCTAATGATGCCAGCTTTATAAAGGTTCTATATTTTCAAATGGACTGTGATTTACTGGGATTATTATTCCCACTGTGCTTTCAGTCGGAACTGAATTCCTGCTGATTCATATTTACGCTACATCATCTGCAACGAGTAACACTAACTGCTTGTTATAAATGACATATTTTAGAAAAATAACTTGTTCAGTGCACGTGAATGTGAGGATCTAGAGCTTCCTATGTCAGAAACATGGGATAAAACAGTTCTGATTTTCTGCTGCTTTTAACATTCATTCATTCATTATCTGTAACCCTTATCCAGTTCAGGGTCACGGTGGGTCCAGAGCCTACCTGGAATCATTGGGAGCAAGGCAGGAACACACCCTGGAGGGGGCACCAGTCCTTCACAGGGCAACACACACACTCACACATTCACTCACACACTTACACCTACAGACACTTTTGAGTCTCCAATCCACCTACTAACGTGTGTTTTTGGACCGAGAGGAAACCGGAGCACCCGGAAGAAACCCACGCATACACAAAGAGAACACACCACACTCCTCACAGACAGTCACACGGAAGAAACCCACACAGACACTGAGAGAACACACCACACTCCTCACAGACAGTCACCCAGAAGAAACCCACGCAGACACAGAGAAAACACAACACACTCCTCACAGACAGTCACCCGGAAGAAACCCACACAGACACAGAGAGAACACACCACACTCCTCACAGACAGTCACCCGGAGGAAACCCACACAGACACAGAGAGAACACACCACACTCCTCACAGACAGTCACCTGGAAGAAACCCACGCAGACACAGAGAGAACACACCACACTCCTCACAGACAGTCACCCGGAAGAAACCCATGCAGACACAGAGAGAACACACCACACTCCTCACAGACAGTCACCTGGAAGAAACCCACGCAGACACAGAGAGAACACACCACACTCCTCACAGACAGTCACCCAGAGGAAACCCACGCAGACACAGGGAGAACACACCACACTCCTTACAGACAGTCACACGGAGGAAACCCACGCAGACACAGGGAGAACACACCACACTCCTCACAGACAGTCACCCGGAGGAAACCCACACAGACACAGAGAGAACACACCACACTCCTCAGACAGTCACCTGGAGGAAACCCACACAGACACAGAGAGAACACACCACACTCCTCACAGACAGTCACCCGGAGGAAACCCACGCAGACACAGAGAGAACACACCACACTCCTCACAGACAGTCACCCGGAGCGGTACTCTAACCCACAACCTCCAGGTCCCTGGAGCTGTGACAGAGACACTACCTGCTGTGCCACCACGCCGTCCTGCTTTTATCAGACACTTTTAAATTTTAAATAATAAATTATGAAGTAAAACATAGTCTGAATACAAATAAAAATAAAAAAGAAGACAGAGGTTTCACAGGTCACTCAGTACATTATTTCTGATTAATTGAACATCCAATCGCAAATAAGGCTCAGGGCAAACCCATACAATACTCTGAAAATCAGCTGGTTAGTTCTTTTTAGCGGGATGTGTAGTGAAGTCAAGTCATATTTACTTATATAGCACATTTAAAAGACAAAGTGCTGCACAACAAATTCAACTAACAAAACAAAACAGTTCAAATTGTAAAAAAGTTTATGGAATTTCTTACATTTCCAACTGCCCTCACTGTCCTTAATTCTACTCTTCAGTGCACAGAAAAACATAAAGGTCCCTTACCAGGATCTTCGTGGTGTAAGCACTGTTGATGGATATAGCGCTGACCAATATGTCCAACGTTTTAGGTGGGATAGAGCTCGGGTCCGGGATTACTTTGTAGTGAACGTCTCCCACATAGCACTGCACTGCAGTCATCCTGTTAGTGGTCAGAGTGCCGGTCTTGTCCGAGCAGATCGCCGTGGCATTGCCCATGGTCTCGCAGGCGTCCAGATGACGCACCAGGTTATTGTCCTTCATCATTTTCTACATTTAATCGAGGAAAAAAGATAGCGTACTGTCACACAAATAATGTTTCTTTTGTCTTATTATATATGACTAGAAAACGTTTACCTTGACTGAGTACGCCAAGGAGATGGTGACCGCCAGCGGAAGTCCTTCAGGAACAGCGACCACCAGGACTGTTACACCAATGATGAAGAATTTTACAAAATACTGGATATAAATGGGAGTACATTCCGGAAGCCACTGCCTCTTCTGGAGCACAAAGTTGTCAATGGCAAAGTAGAGCACCAAGATGATGACCGTAATTGCAGACATCACCAAACCTGCAAACAGCCCACAGAGGATCCATTTATTATAAACAATCAAGTCTACTTCCAGATAAGGTCATAGGGTTGTTGTGATTTTAGGGTTGTATCATATTGGACCGACTGTAATTCATCCTGTTTGGCTGCATGATATTTGAAGAACATCCCATCCCAAAAAGTGCACCCCATCAGAACCTGCTGCAGAAAGCACACATTTCATCAGCCGTGTGTTTATTTACAGAGGAGGGGAAGTACCCGCTTTGCCGATCTGCACGGCCAGCTTCGTCAGTTTGCCTTGGAGGACGGACTTCTCTTTCTTGGAGACGCTTGCTTTCTTCTTCTCTTTCTCATCAGCCTCCCCACCTTCCGCACTCTTCAGAGGCTGCATTTCCATGGCAGCGGCACCGTCTTGCTTCTTCACTGAAACGGTCAGAAGGGAAAGGTTTCGGCTTTAGACCGTCGGAACAAGTCATAAACTGCTGAGTCAGGGTTTTTCAGATATTCTTCTAAAACAATAACATTCGATTACTCAGGGTTCACCACACCACTTGTGAAATACCAGTTTCTAAGCTTTAAAGTTGCAGGTGATCAACCTAGACGTATCTGCTGCTTTAGTTTTGTGGTGGAAATGTGAATTTAAAGGAGTTAACAAGTAACAAACTGTCCAAAAAACCACTCAATCAAGTCCATTAGAGACTACTGTACACATCAACATAGTCTGAGGGGAGCTTGAGATTGTGGTTTGATATAAGTTACCACTCTTTGTAGATTCATCAGACTCAGCCCTGGTGCTGCCAAACGAACTAATGTTGGCTACAACATGGCTGCTCTATGTTTAGATCAAGGGGAAATGTATGCTGCCTATGCACGAAAACCTGGATACATTTATTTGAATATTTTGGACATCACACTACAAGGACTAGCTGAGTCTCCCAGCACACAAGGCATATTTAATACAAGATAACATCCAGGATTATTGAGCTCAGGTTCATTCATTCATTCATTATCTGTAACCTTTATCCAGTTCAGGGTCACGGTGGGGCCAGAGCCTACCTGGAATCATTGGGTGCAAGGCAGGAATACAACCTGGAGGGGGCGCCAGGGCAACACAGACACACACTGACACATTCACTCACACACTCACGGACACTTTTGAGTCGCCAATCCACCTACCAACGTGTGTTTTTGGACTGTGGGAGGAAACCAGAGCACCCGGAGGAAACCCACGCGGACACAGGGAGAACACACCACACTCCTCACAGAGAGTCACCCGGAGCGGGAATCGAACCCACAACCACCAGGCTCCTGGAGCTGTGTGACTGCGACACTACCTGCTGCGCCACCGTGCGGCCCGAGTTCAGGTTCAGAAAAGCAGAATTAAACAGTTCACTGATCTGAGAAAACCTCAGTAAGAAATGCACAGAAGAACACAAGTCATTAAACTGTCAGACAGTTCCCTGAAGTTGAAAGTCAAACGACTCTACCCTGATAACTCCACATAGTAAACAAAACGGACGTCACCGTGATAATCCAGAAAACACGCTGCAGTTTCAGAATAAGTGCATTTTGTGCAGCTTCATAAACTATGAGCTGTACACCTTCATCAAAGAGTCAGAAAATTGCTTTTCATTTGAGACAATTCTGGTGGAACATTCTGTTCTAACATAATGGATTCTCGCAAATATTAAATCGTTACGCAAGCTAATGTCGACGACAAAATATTCAGTCACTCCCATGACTCAGCTGCAGCAGCTGAAGATTTGACAACTGCCTTTGTTTCTCAGTACAATGATATTTCTGCCGAAACCTGCCTCAAACGCTCGAGCGCCCATTTACAGCTTGACCTTCAGGCACAGAGGACGGTATTCCTGTGTTAATGCTCACTCTGATGGGTTTAACTAGACCCCAGTGAAAGAGCTGCAGAAATCTTCAGAAAGGGAGACAGAGTGTGAGAGATAGAGACAGACCGAGAGATAATCAAGGGCCCCTGACACACTCGGTAGAACCGGTAGACAGCTAGAAACAAGAGATGACAACATGGCAAACAGACGTCAGGCTTAATGGACGGGGCTGGAATCTGCACTCCGTCGGGGGAGGAGGAGGAGGAGAAAGAAAGAAAACGAAACACCTTGAGAGCTCAAACCAGGCGGTGAAGTGAAAGTAGGTTACCTTTGGTCTGGTTGTTCTCCATATTTCCATCCTGCATTTTACCTATGATGAAGACATACGAGACACGGAACAAAAATAACAGAAAGCAGACAATAAAACATTCATCACACAGGACATAAACAGTGAAATCAAAATAAAAAAGGAAGACAGAAAATGAATATTTCATCAACATCTCAGTGACAGTAACATACATAAACGCACAGTTGTCTCATAATGAGGTACCGGAGTACAGTATGGGTTTGGGTGAACGGCTCTAATGCCTGACAGCTATGACTCAGCACAAATCATCTGATGCACCAAAAGTTAACTTTGTGCAAATGCTGTGACTATTTTACATTAAGCGTAACCTCGGTGCATGCTCAGCAGAACGGCCGGAGCTTTCATTACGCTCGCAGCATGAGCTTGCTTATACATCTGTGGGAACTGTTTCAGATAGGGTTTCGAAATCAGTGGCAACACAACGTACAGCGTAGATACGTAATAATGCTTCGATACAGATGCCACAGAATATCTGAACACTCCAGTTCACATATCTTCTATATTAAGGTTGATCTAATTAATGAGGGAAAAATTTTAGGGACAGTGTCATGCTATGTGTTGTGATTTTAACTTAAAACAAGAGAATTACTGTGTGCTGCTCCTCAGTGATTAAGTGTTTGACACATCAACGGTACAAGCCATTCAGATATTCCATGGGAGAGTAGAACAAACACACACAGAAGACACAAACAACAGGGTATAGAGCAATAGTACACAATCACAAAGGACATGCAGGAGAGACGGACGTCAGGATGCTCATGCAACACCACAAATGGAGGGGGTGGGGCTAAGGGTCGCGTCATTGCGTAGTTAGGGAGATTCCTTCTGTACCTTTCACCTGAAACTGAGAGTGGTATGTCAGCTGGTCTACGTAACACCTTTCTAGTTATTGACAATATATTAGTTCACTCTTACAGTATACAGTTATGCAGATATATAATACAGTTACAATATCCCAGGGATGCCACTGTGGCCAGTGTGCTTTCGTTCCAACAAAGCAGAAGGTCACTTGATTTATTTAACCAGCCGTGTGCAGACTAAAGCTGTCAAAAATATGCACAAGTAGCGGTGGACCAATCACAGTCAGGGGCAGGTATCAGAACAAACGATGCAATGACTAGGCGTTCTGTTCCGCTAATAGCTAATACACCACAAACACAAACCACTGGGTTCTACTTCCAGCTGTTTTTTATTTGTTTTCAAAGCACACAAAATGATTAAAACCCAAATGACTAAAGAATACAGTTAGCTGCACTTCTGCATGATTGGAATGAAGACTTTGAGCCACATCAGCCCTTTACAGAGGAGACTGAGCACTCATGTAGTATACATACACACTAGATAAAGATATAGGCAAGATCCAACTCATCAAACATGACAAGACCCATGAAATGAGGTTCATCTTTGTGAAGAAACTTTACATGAATCAGATATCCCCTGAAATGCTGTCTACACCAAATGATACTAGTCCAATCCCCATAGTCTGGGAACGCCAAAATCTAATATCTCAAATGTCCTTCATAACAATGAGCAAGTCCTGAAGATGAATCTTCTTCAGAATCCTGTCACAGTGAGCTTTAAGTGACTGTGGATTAATGTCAAGCCCTCAACCTTAACCTCACTCCTTAACATCTTCCTCTCTGACACTGTCTTTACTCCGAGTGCCAAAGGAACCACAAGCAAAAAATACAGGGTAGAACAGAGGAGCAAATAAAGATAAAGAAGATCTCAAGAGTTGGGTGACATGCAGTAAAAGAGCTGTCAGTACAGCCGGAGAGAAAAAGAGGGAAAAGGAAGAGGAAAGGAGAGGGAGAAGGATGGAGCCATGAGGGAGGGACAACGGAGGTCTTCTCAACCTACCATTGACTAGGCTGGTATTACCAGGGGCATTTGCGCCTGCAGCACCATCGGTAGCTATAGTTGCGATGGGGTGGGAGGAGGGATGGGTGCAGTCTAGCGAATAACAATGGGCAAAAAAATAAAGGATAACAGTGAACAGAAACAGCATGGTTAACCACGATAAGTACACTTTTCAAATATGCTGCTTTTAACTCAAATCGCTGTGAAAATGAATGGCATTAAGGGGCAAAACACATTCAAAATGCAACAGAAGACTCACAGATTCACACATAACATGGGCAGGACGTAAACCAAACGGAAGCAAAGAACGACACGATGATCAATGGCACAAGGGAGTGAGGATTGACCGGTTTTTAAACACCAGACCAAGACTGGCTTTGTAAACTACCCACACCGTTTGGAGAAATCAGAATCCTCCAGTTGTGTAAGAAGTAAGTGATAAATGCTGGTGCTTATGGAAAGCAGGATAAGAAATGATTAATTTTGATCACATCTTTTGGACCAGCTGTGTGCAAAATGTCAGCCACCTGCTGCACACGTCTCACGGTGTTAGATGTTAGAGGACCACATCTACAACACTGGTGTTAGGTTTTAATCAAAACTGCGTTTATTTTCAGACACTTTCAATACACCGCTGAGTCCAGTCTTTTCAGTAATTCAAAAGGGAAAAATAACATGAACCTTATGAACTGCACACTTATAACTTCAAGTTTTTTTGCTTTTACACGTGCTGGCCTCAGACCATTCTCTGGCCACTAAGTTGTATGAAGCAGGCGAGACAAAGATTGAGAAGATCTGGGATTAGCCGTTAGCATTCTTCTTCCCATTTTAAGCGGCGTTTAGCTGTGTCTACTAATGATGTCGTGTCTCTTATGGAAGGCACCGAACAGAGCCCACTGTGGAGCAGTGTCTAAACCTGCATATGTGAGACGTGAGTGAGTATGTGAGAGACGTATGTGAGAAGTGTGTGATACTGTGACTGATTGAGAGAGTGAGAACATGTGTACGTTATAAGCCAGTTCCACTAGGAAACCTCATGTGAGAAAATGTCTGAATTAAAATATTGTAGGGGTTTAACCTCAGCTGATAGTGGTTTAAGTTAGTAGTGCTCTGAAAAGAAAAAGATCGGGTCAGCCCATTGATCAGCACATCTATGCAGGGTGTGGATGGAATGTGTTTAATCTATGGACTTAAAAAGATGCAGAGGGTGAGCTCTTTTTAAGTGGAGAGTCACTGTGATCAAAAGCCGGGCTGAAGATGGGAGAGGGGGGTGGGGTTTAGTAGGGAATTAAACGGGTTAAAGGGGACACTGCTGGATTTCCCTGGGGTAGTGTGGGGTCCGGGGGACAGAGAGGATACTCTACCTGCCAGCTGTTGGCCATCCTCCACTGCCTGACCTGTATTGCGGTTTGCAGAACGACAAGAACATAAGGCCTGGCACTGACAGAGAGCATTAGCAATTCACATTGTACTAACAGCTAGAAAGCCTCAGACTGCTAGGTCTCAGCTTCACTGCATTACTTCAGTTTTGTCTCCGTTACGTTCAACAAAGGCACGGAGAGAAGGTTACGCAGCTTTGGGAGTGGGCTATGGATAACGTCAATAATGTCCTGCTAATGTCTAAAACAAAAGCAATGGAGATGAAAGCTTAACCAGAGCTGTAACACATCGTCAGTTCCTTCGACGGTAATGTTAGAGCTCTCTTTATGGCTACAGCAATAACAGTATGGAATTTCTGCACGGCATTATATTCATTAAGTGCATATCAAGGAGGAAAAAAAACAAACCTACAGAACAGCAGCAGAAATGCAAATCAGTCCTCACCATAAAACCACAGGAGACCAAACACCATTAACATCAAGTCTACACAATCAAAGCCCACCTCTGTTGTTATGTACCATTAGCATATGGTGAAGTATTCCCACGTTTAAAATCTACAAACCCTTTGTATTAAGCTTTGGATCTAAGATGAATCATAAAGCCTTGAATTTTTGCTGAAAACAGTGCTGCTCTCAAAATAAACTGATTTAAGCAGTGAACAAATGGTCATTTTCACATATAAGTGCATCAATAATTATTAAACACAGTCTGTAGTAGCCTTTAAGGCATTCAGTCAAAATAGGATTCAAACATGAACTATCTACTGTTCACAAGCAGTTTGTAATCTGTACCTTCCCTGTATAAGTCACTGATATCAAACACAAGAGGGAAGTACAGGTGCACGAACAAAGCAGAGCCTTTGACTACAATCTGCTCCTGAAGAAGTCCTGAAGTCCAGGCTTCTATTAACATACTGTACCTTTTTTTTCCTTTTTTTCCTCCTCTTCTCCTCCAGCCCCCAGCAGAGTGAAGATGATCCCAGTCTGAGAGTTCACTCCCACGGCTGTGACCACCATCCGGCCGGACCCCTCCATCACGTGAGTGCCTGGTCATTCAAAGAGGCGTGAGCTCTCTGTAAGCCACTGATGTCACTTTACAACAGATTCTAACAGTGGCAGATGTTCTTGAGTTTTGATATGAATTCTGGAAGCTGGCCCCCAATGTTTTAAAGTTCACTTTATAATTCACACAAAGTCCCTGTAAAAACACGGCTTGGTTCTGTTTTAAATGTCAGAGCTCTGATGTTAATGCTGACGAACGTACGTTCAATGACTGTAAATACTTTATTCGTAGCTAAACTGCCAGCATGTTACTGTAAATATTTCCTTGATTATTTGTACAGTGTTTGGCTGCAGGGCACGAGACACACTCAGATACTTTAAATAATTGCAAATAACCAGCTCCAGCACAAAACGCACGGAGCGCTGTTCTGCTGAGGCAAGCAAGTGCATGATGCAATGTTGTGGACAGAAAATGAAGAAAGCTAATGGTGTCCGTGAACACTTGGAGTTTAAACCCAAATGGTGTGTTAAATTTTAATAAATAAATGATAAGATTTAAAAACTTGAACATTTAATAACACAGAAAACGTCTGCTGTACATTGAAGAAGCACTATGTAAAGAATACAGCAAGAACGTATGAACTTAAATGAGGTATTTGAATTAATTTCTCCGTACTCATTTTCACTGCGTTAACTTCATTAGCATGAGATTAGGTGCTGTGTAATTAAGCTCTGAACAAGTGAACCTTGTGATCATTGCCCAGTCGCGGTGATCTTCATACACACCACTGACTATCAGGTGCTAACAACATGGGTTTGTTTTTAAATGTAGAGTATAAAATGGTGAAAATATAACCCTGCTGTATTTAGGACACCCCACTTATGCCTCTCCTGCTCCCTGTAATGTATCGTGTAATAATGGAATAACGAAACGGGATCTAACCGGAGAGAAGCATGGGGTCTTTGTCTGCAGATTTCCGCACGTGATCCGACTCTCCCGTTAGTGAGCTCTCGTCAATCTTCAGATCGTTGCCTTGTATCAAGATCCCATCGGCAGGGAGGAGGTCACCTAGGAGACCATATATATATATGCAGTAAGTTTATGTTGTTTAAAAAAGCAGAAAGTGATTTTAAACATCAAAAATAGCAGTTTTTTAAAATCGCTTTAATGTTTAATACCAAAATTGAACCAGTTTATGCTCCATGGAGTGGGTCCCTCTTGTGGGGTTGGCAATGTTTAACTTGTATATATATACATCAGGTCCAGTCATGAACAAAATCTTGAATTTTGAAGTTTGCACCTTTAAAATTAGATACTCTCATTTATCAAATATGGAGTCTAACTTTAATACGGACTTATTGCTCTTACAGCAGTTTGCAGAGTAAAGGTTTATTGAAACTATATTAAAGTAATGGTCTTTGCAGCCACGGCCAAAGCCGTGCAAAACAACAAACACGAGCAAAACAACAGTAATAACCAAGAGGACCCACGATAACACTGTCGGTGTACCACAGATTCTCTATATACAGTGGAACCTCTACTTACGAACTTGATCCGTTCCGTGACCCGATTCGTAAATAGAAATTTCGTTTCTCGAGTCAATTTTCCCCATTTAAAATAATGGAAAACAATTAATGTGTTCCCACCCCCACCCCGAAAGTCACACTTTTTGCACTGATATATGTTTACAACACTCTCAGATTCGTAAAAAAATACATGTAGCGTTACTAAAAATAAAAGAGAAATACAGTGAAAACAGTAATAAATGACTGTCTGGAGGAGTAACACAGGCACTGGCTGTATGACGGGAGGTGGGGGGTGGGTGGAATAACGGAGAGTAGGCGGGTGAATATCGGGAGACGAAGCGTAGGTACGGCTTAACTTAGCACGAATTTCGATGTCTGCTATTTACACTAATGCTAAATTGCTAAAGCTACAATCTGCTAATCTTAAAAGCTCACTCAAGTCTGGGCATTGGGAGACTCGCCTGTTGGGGTCAGTGGCCATTTCCAGACGCCGGCTCGGAGGAGGCTCGGGTTCGTTTCTAGAGTTGTGGTTCGTTGGTGGAGGCAAAACATATTCAAATGCCCAGTTCGTATCTTGGAAAGTTCACTAGTGTAGGCGTTCGTTAGTACAGGTTCCACTGTATCTGTGTCTGAGCTTGGTCTAACAATCCCACCAACTTTCCTGCCCAGGTTCCCCAAGGTTTACTGCTGTTTTTCCTCACCGGAACACCTACCCTCACACAGCTCTCCATCCATATTATCTTTCTCCCCACTCCCGCTCACATTCAAAAATATGTCACAGCAGGCCACCCATCAACTGTGAGCTTCAGCTAGCCAAGATGGATTCCCTTTTCCAATCTGCCAAGTCTTCTCCCCCACAGGCTCTGACACTGTCAACGACTCCACGTTTATGTCCTCCCACTCCAGCAGAATTCCATGGTTAACCACCTAAAGTCTTCACCAGCACTTCAGAATCAACCCACTTTGGTGCCATGAAAGAATCCAGCTGACACTGTTTTGGTCAGAAATTCTCCTTTGCTTTGACCTGCTGTTACTTCTTTCAAATTCACAAAGTACGCCTCGAGGCAGAGACACTAAAACTTTAATGCAGACTTTGCGTAGCTTGGATTTACACAAATTGAGACATTTTGCTGCCTCAGTGTTTGCTTTAGATCTGTGGCCTTCTGTCTGTCAATATCTAATCAATTTTTAATCTATTCCGAGATGAAGGGATTTAAAAATATATATATATTTACAAAGATGGGACCCTTCAGTCCCAAACCCACTGGCCTTTAAAACCACAGTACACTCAGAAAAGATACTGCGATGGGATTTATGCAATAAGCTGAAATACCAAGCCCTCCAGGGAACTGTACGGCTGAAACTGATACATACCGTACTTGATTTGTGCGATATCTCCCACCACGATGTCCGCCACAGGAAGTTGGATGACCTGACTTCCTCGCACCACTTGGAACTTCTGCTCCTGTTCGATGCGGCTCTGTAAACCCCTGAACTGCTTCTCCTTGCTCCAGTCGTTGAATGCAGTGACAAGGACCACACAAACCACTGAGAGTAAAATGGCGGCGCCTTCGATCCAGCCGGCCTCCGCCTCCCCCTCGTCCTCCGCCCCTGCGTTCGCCGCCCCGCAAGCTGAGGGCAGAAAAATGTTAGAAACGTGTAAATATGACCTGGATCAGTTAGGATCAGCGAACCTGTGAACGTGGCCCAAGGATTTGTTCAAGGACGGGTGGCAGCTCCAAACCCCTGTCAGATTTAGTGGTGGTTTTGAACCTAACTCATCATTCAGCATCCGGTCCTGACCTGAATACAATCAAATGCTTACAGAAACGTTCAATGTTTCCAGAAGAGAAGATGGCGGATTGGGGGAAATGTGTGGAACTGACCACAGACGTGAGTGTGTGATGAACCAAGATGCATAGCTGCCCTGTCCATGGCGGGTCCCTGCCTTGTGCTCAGTGCTTCCTGTTTCCTGGAAGCAGACGAATGAATGAATGAACCAATGGATGGATGGATGGATGACCAGTCCTTTGCAGGATAGGGGCATACTCGCTTGGTCAAGATGTTAATATCTTCTTAACAATAAAACGATTGGTGAATGGTAAAGGGGTTCATTTGCATATTGCAATTTTCTGCTAAATCAGTTCTGCAACAGGCCAGTGTCTCAAAAATGACTAACGAATATTAAACTGTGGAGCGTCGGGATGTTTGGACCCACACATGCGCGCTCACTCACACACATGCAGGGGAATATAATAGCTGTATATCCAATTAGCACTGACAGGCCGAATGGTGTGGGCAGACAGTGTGAGAGAGCTTTCTAATGTATGGACACAAAGCTATGGATAAATAAATGTGTGCCTTAAACACGAGGCCAGTTAAAGGGGAAATGAGTCGGAGGATTTTTGTATGCGTAAGCACCAACTGTGCAGTCAGTTCATCTGCAGAGCTTCAGAGCAGAACACACACACACACACACACACATACAGATCCTTGTGTGGCTCTGTAAAGTAGTAAACAAGGTTCCTGAGAAGAGCCACATAGATAAAGCTTTTAAGTTTGCTTTAGCTGTAATTTATGGAACACTTTTAAAAACGACCTTTAGGATTGTGTTCAGTCCCATGGGAGGGTACAGTTTGGATTCTGATTCATAGAAGTCATTCGTTCATTCATCTCCTGTAACCACTTCACCCTGATCAGGGTTGTGGTTGTTCTGAAGCCTACCTGGAATCATTGGTCATCCCTGGACATGACCACATTCACAAGGAGAACAGACAGTGACCCGAGGTGGAGACTGAACTCAGGACCCCAGGACTGTGCTGTGCAGCATATATTTTGCAGCAGGGTGAAATCCTGCGGTGGAGGGAATAGTTTATGTTCACCTCATCATCCAACATTTCCTCTGAAGGGTATTAATCAGGAGGTTGTCTCTCTTTGCTGCAGTAGATGTCAGTGCAAACATGGCTGTGTGGATTTGATGCTTGTGCGGACCGTTGTAAAGCTGCTGGATAGGGGTGGTTTATACCTCTCTAGCCCCACTTGTCACTGGGCATGGAGATCACAGCATAGAGTATGACAGGTTCCTGTGGTGTTTTACATTCTCAGATGTTTGTTAAGGGTGGGTTGCAGTTCTCTGTTAAGATTCCTGAAGTCCACTCTCGATGGACTTGATAGTTATGTGATGGCGTGTTTCTGTAGAGAAAACACTGAGCAGTGCAGCACTGGGGTGACGACCGCAATGAAATAAAGCAGTGCATTTCATTTGAAAAGTCTTGGGCTCCTGGGTTTCATTCTCCTCTTGGGTCTTTTTCTGTGAGGAGTTTGGTCTGTGGTCCCTGTGTTTTGTGTGGCTTTGGTCTCAGTGCTCCCATTTCCTCCCACAGTCCAAACACAACGATGTGTGGGAGGATCGGCTGCGTGACGTTGTCCACTGGTGTGAGTGACTGGGTGAGTGTGTGATGCTTCCTGTCCAGTGCACTTTGTGGGTCAGAGGGGAGATTCCTGCTGGACACCACTTTCCTGCTGGATGCTCAGAATATAAACGTCTACACTGTGAAGCAGAGGCTCTACAGGGGCACTGACGGAGCACTGAGCTCTGATTCTGTCCCAATGCCATGTGGTTAACTAACAGTTACTTTTAAACAGTGAGTCCCAGTAGGTGGTGGGTGGTAGGTGATGAAAGTATGAGAGCATTAACGCTGTTGAATCAGCTAAAACTCAGAGTCTGCTACTGTGACAACGATCCCTCCACCGCTGAACAGAATAAAACACAGCGGAGAATATCACATTGTTTCATTGTTATGACTCCTGCTTCTGTCAGTGCGTTAGCAGACATTAAATGCAAGTGGAACACGGTATGTGACTGTATTATTAGTTCGCATGATGCTTCATAATTCCACTGTAGTAATTCCATGTGGAAACACATGGAAAATAAAGAACCAGCTGTTCTCTTATATCTTTGATGTCATCTGCTATGCATTATCAGACTTGAACTCATCCCCCTCTAACCCCTGCTGTATGGAACTGGAACTGCCTTTGTGCTGACATGTGGTCTACTGGGTTTATTGTTGGAGGCACTGCCGTATTTTCTGGCTGTACTTGTTTCAACAGAGAAACAGTCAGACACCTTCTGGGAGCTTATGAGAAGGGTGGTCTGGGTAGAGGTCTAAGAGAAGGTGCTGGAGATGGAGAAAGCTTCATTTGATTGAATCCACTGCAGTAGGGCACTTCAAGTTGTATGACACTTCAGGGCACAGAGTGTGAGAGAGCTGTGTGTGTGTGTATGTGAGAGAGAGAGAGAGAGAGAGAGAGAGAGAGAGAGATGAGCTGTGTGTGCATGAGAGCTGTGTGTGTGAAAGAGAGATATGTGTTAGTATGTAAGTGCTGTGTGAGAACTGTGTGAGGTACTGTCCATGGTGCTGAAAATCAGACAGTATTAGGTAACTGCTCGTGACTCTCTCTCTCTCTCTCTCTCTCTCTCTCTCTCTCTCTCTCACCTCTCTCTCTCTCCCTCCCTCTCTCTTTCTCTCCCTCTCTCTCTCTCTCTCGCTCTCTCTCCCTCCCTCTCTCTCTCTCTCTCTCTCTCTCTCCCTCTCTCTCCCTCTCCTCTCTCTCTCCCTCTCCTCTCTCTCTCCCTCTCTCTCTCTCTCTCCCTCTCTCTCCCTCTCCTCTCTCTCTCTCCCTCTCTCTCTCTCTCGCTCTCTCTCTCTCTCTCTCCCTCTCCTCTCTCTCTCCCTCTCCCTCTCTCTCTCTCTCTCTCTCTCTCTCTCTCTCTCTCTCTCTCTCTCTCTCTCTCTCTCTCCCTCTCTCCAAACTCAAACACACTGAACATAAGGACAGGATGCTCTACAGCTAAACCTGGAGGCCAGCAGCTCTAATGTACACTGTTACAGCTCATTCAAATGCAAATGTCACGGCATTAATTTGGCATCCACAGGATTTCGGCTCGTTGTTTTGGTTCAGAGTTTGATTCGTAGATGAATGAAGACACACAATACAAAAAAATGGCATTTAGGTTAAGACCATTGGGTCAAACTTCACTTCAGGTCATGGTACGTACGGCTACGTGACGTCTACATAAGCCTTCCGTCGCCCAAACCGACATTAACATTGGATTTCACATCTGTTTCAGAAATGTAATGTACCACACTTCAGAAACCACTGTCCACGTCACACAAACGGTGTTTTATTCTAGCCCTGCTATGACCTGCTGCCTCTTCTGGACCCACGGTTAATCTTCAGAACCTGCTCCCTGCAGCTGCTGGGCTCACACGGCTCCAGGGTGAGGGAAAAGTGAGTTTTTTCTCTCTATTGATCCCAACGGTGCCGGTGCTTATCTTCCATGGGAACCCTGGAGGCTGAAAAGTGTGACGCCATAATTCAATCCTGAGCTCACTCACAAGGTCGCAATGAATCTTTCCTGAAGAGACTCACCCCCCTCCCAAAGACCACTAGGCAAACAATGAGAGCCTTCAGCTCAACGGTGGTGTGGGCAACAGTTAAAGCAGATCTTCAGGATTCAGCCTTTAGTACATCACGTGCCCCCCCAGCCCCCCCCCCCCCACCACACACACACACACACACACACTCTTCCTGTTTTCTCTCCACACTGAGCAGTGCTGAAGTGTCACTGTTAGTTATGTGTTGTTTCTTACTTGGCTGTACTCTGTGGCTGAAACATTACGTGAGGTCGTAATTCTCACGGACACTTTCACGATTATTAATAAATGAAAACAAAAAAACTACAGCTGTAAATACAGCACAGGACCAGGGAGATTCATCACTCTTCTGTTTTAACTCTTTAAGGCAGGGGTAAAACGGCCACTGCAACTGTTTAATCTCTTCCTCTCTAGTGCGAGGTCTCGAAGGTGAAATTGTGTTTATTTCATGTGGTCTCATCGGTGGAAGATTAATATTCATCGCATTTCTTTCATTTCTGTCACAATCTACCAGTACTCCACACGTCAGTGACCTTTACTGCCGCACTCATCAAACAAACGAAGAATACCTTTCCAAAGAATTTGGAACACGAACGCGAACATGAAAATATCGCAGTGCATCCAACAACAACGGTAGAGCGTCTTTTACAAAGTGACAGAAGGCACAGTCACACAGAACGCTAAGCCACTTTACTGTAACTAAAGTGAAGGGGTGTGACTGTGATCAGATGAAGGAATGTAAACAAATAATAATAAATGCATTGTTGCACCCAGCGCCCGAACAAATAAGGATTTGTAGCTTTAAAGATTTATCTCGGGACAATGGGCAGAAGAAGTATTGGAACTGTGTGATTGGGGGATTGGAAAGAAGAAGGCATTTATACAGGGTTCCTCTGTTGGACAACATTTAAATACCTTCCTCTGTGGGTTTGATTCCCGCTCCGGGTGACTGTCTGTGAGGAATGTGGTGTGTTCTCCCTGTGTCTGCGTGGGTTTCCTCCTGGTGACTGGCTGTGAGGAGTGTGGTGTATTCTCCCTGTGTCTGCGTGGGTTTCCTCCGGGTGACTGTCTGTGAGGAGTGTGGTGTGTTCTCTCTGTGTCTCTGTGGGTTTCCTCCGGGTGACTGTCTGTGAGGAGTGTGGTGTGTTCTCCCTGTGTCTGCGTGGGTTTCCTCCGGGTGACTGTCTATGAGGAGTGTGGTGTGTTCTCCCTGTGTCTGCGTGGGTTTCCTCCGGGTGACTGTGTGTGAGGAGTGTGGTGTGTTCTCTCTGTGTCTGTGTGGGTTTCCTCCGGGTGACTGTCCGGGTGCTCCGGTTTCCTCCCACAGTCCAAAAACACACGTTGGTAGGTTGATTGGCGACTCAAAAGTGTCCGTAGGTGTGAGTGAATGTGTGTGTGTGTCTGTGTTGCCCTGTGAAGGACTGGCACCCAATCCAGGGTGTATTTCCGCCTTGCGCCTAATGATTCCAGGTAGGCTCTGGACCCACCGCAACCCTGAATTGGATAAGGGTTAAAGATAATGAATAAATGAATGAATGAATCAGACGAGTATATCTCTGTGATTTTTGAGCCGAGGGCTGAAGGACAGCAAACCCCTGAATCTGCAGTTCTTCCCCCTCTTTATGAGGCGAGCGTAAAGGCAGCACATCTGCCTCCTATAAAGCTGAACAGTGATCATGAATGCTCTGTGGAGAATGGACACGGTCATTTGCATATTAATGATCAGGCTGATTCCTCTCCGAAATTCCCGGGAACTCATCTGCGGAAAGTTTGAGGCGTTCGTTTTCCCGCGTCTTGGAATACGTTCAAATTACCAGCCATTTTGTGTTCCTGGGTGTAATTGAATTCCGGGTCGTTATGATGATGGATATTACTTACTCAGCATTCTCTCCCACGTTTGCTTTAATGGCTTTGTCTTCACTGTGCGCTTTATGGCCCCGAGGCTTGATGTATGGCCTTCACCTAAAGGTTATTTCTCTAGAGCACACTTCATTAACTCCGGGTCCATGCGAGGCGTCCGTTTCGCTGGGCTTCCTCTCAGAGAGGCAGGATGCAGAGTCATGCTTGTTAACGAGGCTGGAGTGAGACTGTGCTGTGCTTGAAGAGGCAGGGGGAGATGCTCTGAACTTGGTGCAGTGTGTAGAGGACTTCCTTGATGGCGGTTTTATTACGTCTCCCTCGCTGAAGCACTTCCGATGAGTTACAGATATGATAACAGGATCCGTCAGGTTGATAATGGTGAGCAGTCGAAGCTCAGATGCAGGCCTTCCATTAGGAGGTGTTATATGTGAACACAGGTGGGTATTCAGACTTATTCTCTTGCTGGAGTCCTTCACAGATTCTTGAGAATTTCCCTCTCCACGACCCTCACTCCCTACTTGCCTCATAAGTAAAACACACTTGTCCACATGTTCAAACTATGTATAAGAACATTCATTCATTCATTCATTCATTGTCTGTAAGCGCAGAGGCAGGAACACACCCTGCAGGGGGTGCCAGTCCTTTGCAGGGTGAGACACACTCACACCTACAGACACTTTTGAGTTGCCAATCCACCTATCAATGTGTGTTTTTGGACTGTAGGAGGAAACCGGAGCACCCGGAGGAAACCCACGCGGACACAGGGAGAACACACCACACTCCTCACATACAGTCACCCGGAGGAAACCCACGCAGACACAGGGAGAACACACCACACTCCTCACAGACAGTCACCCGGAGAAAACCCACGCAGACACAGGGAGAACACACCACACTCCTCACAGACAGTCACCCGGAGGAAACCCACGCAGACACAGGGAGAGCACACCACACTCCTCCCAGACAGTCACCTGGAGGAAACCCACGCAGACACAGGGAGAACACACCACACTCCTCACAGACAGTCACCCGGAGGAAACCCATGCAGACACAGAGAGAACACACCACACTCTTCACAGACAGTCACCCGCAGGAAACCCACACAGACACAGGGAGAACACACCACACTCCTCACAGACAGTCACCCGGAGTGGGACTAGAACCCACAACCTCCAGGACCCTGGAGCTGTGACAGAGACATTACCTGCTGCTATTGAGCCAAACGACCACAGCTTCACTTCTGCTTTCACAACACGGTTATCAAATCACACACAAGCAATGGAGAAGAAAACAAAGACGGAGGCAAGACTTACATTCACTGCCCTCTCCAGGAGGCTGATAAAACGAGAGGCCTAAAGAGATCATGGCTGCGATTTCGAGGATGATGAGGGTCACATCCTGTAGGGCTTCCCAAACTAACTGTAAGAAAGTTTTTGGTTTTTTTGGCGGTATCAAATTCTGCCCGTAGACATCTTTTCTCTTGTCGAGGTCAGCTGGATCGCCCGTCAGACCTGCGGGAGGAGAGAGAGAAACACGTGAAACCCAGGATTTCATGTAATGCCATATACTTGGGTTATTCTGTGCTTCACTGTGGCCCAAAGATCTCACCTTCCTGACAGACACAGGTGCTAACGTGGCTTGTTCGGCCAGGTCAGCTGTTCTCCTCACACTTACGACCGCGGAGTCAGCACCAACTGCCACGTACTGGCACTTGTTTTTTAACAATGTCCAAACTCAGAGTGGCACACGGGGAGATCTGACCCCCTGAGCATCTGATGTGGCATCATGAACATTTCTAGTAGCTGCTGCAAACACAATGATGTCTTTGCTGTGTCCCAAAGTTTATTAATTTGGCTTTTTTCAACGCAGTTAATGTTCTTTACACTGTGTGAAATTTACATAAAAACTGACCAACAGTAAAAAAACGGCTTTGGGCTTCTCCTGTAGAACCGCTGTCTTAGAGATACTTGGGTTTCCTTGCACACAAATGTAATAAAAAAAACACAAATGACAGACAGTGGCACTAACATCTCCATCTTTCAGGGTCCACAGGTAAACAACTTTCCTTTAATATGACTCCAAAACGTCAGTCATCAAGCACAGTTTGCCCTGACTTTGTCCCGGTCCACTGCTTCTTTTCTAACCATCGCTGGACTGAGAAGTGCACAGTGTGAGATCTGCCCCCAGGAGTCTGCTGCGGAATTGCTAACATTTCTTTTAGCTGCTCCAAAAACAGTAGCAGCATCCTGTGCCCACGTATGAAAAATGAGCAATCCAGATCTGGCCATGTGAGATTGGGCCCTTGTGTCACCCACGGTCTCCAATTACCTGCTGACTCACAGCACAGCTTGTGCTCTGCTCTTACATAAAGCCCTCAGTGAGAGAAGGCCTTGACCCAGCGCCCTTCCCTCCTCTGTAGCTGCCCCGCTCCATGCAAATGATCCTGACATTACTCCAGCTGCAGCAGGAGAGCTCCACATCACAGAAACAGCGTGCACTACAACCGACCAACGTCAGGCCAACGCATCCTCACGGCAGGCTCATAAACGTCGTATCAGATCAGATTTCATTCATTTAAAAAAGAAAACTTATATTACTTCTCCTTTTTAAAAACTCAACTTGCTATCAGCAAGAACATGCTCTTGTTTTTTAGCCTTTTTTGCTCAGTTCTCTTATCTTCCTTACCTACAGGGTTTAATCTACAGCCATGTGACCGCAGAGACTCCCGCACGGAGGCAGGACAGTTCCAGATTCTGGGCACCTGACACCTGAAGCGGAGCTTGCTTCGTCCCATATTTTCTGACTTACCCAACACCCAAACGCTGACTGGGTTTATGTAGCTTTAACACAACATCTTACAAATGCCCCCCGAAGGTAGAGCACAGTGGGTTTTTCTCCTCTCTCTCAAAGACAAAAAGAAGAAGTGATGTCAGGATAATCATTTTTGAAGTTCATTCATTCATCTTCTGTAAATACTTCATCCTGTTCGGGGTCGTCCTGGTCTAGAGCCGAACTGGAATCACTGAGCTCTGGGCAGGAACACACACTGGACCGAACAGAACATCAAACACTCATCCGGTCACTCACACACACACTCGCGGATTGGGATCCCAGTTTCCCTCGGGAATATCACCTGAAACAAGCTGAGTGACCGTTTTAAAAGAAATTAAAAAGATGAAGCATGATCTCTCTTTGAAGGACTGGCGCCCCCTACAGGGTGTGTTCCCGCCTTGCGCCCCATGATTCCAGATTGGCTCTGGACCCACCGCGACCCTGAACTGGATAAGGGTTACAGATAATGAATGAATGAATGATCTCTCTTTGTCCACAGAACTGTATCTTACTTTATTGGGGAAAAAAAATGACAAGCAACGCAAAAAAAACACAGCTTAAGACTTTAGCAACTGTGGGAGAAGATGAAAAAGCCACAAACTGCAGGAAAAAGAACTCATTCATGCCACAATGCAGGAAACTCCACTAATGAACCCCCAACTGTGCATTAAGCAAAGAAATGTTTCCAGCCTTGGTTCAATTCACGTCACAATCCACACAATACAAGTGCATTAGGAGAACATCGCTGCCTCTAAATAAACCTTCACATACCTAACTGGTCTCATCCCAGCCGAGCTCTGCCAGCTTCACCAGACTACAATTACCCACTTTCTTCAAGTTACACCAGTGTCGGTGTCACAGAGGCAAGCTGAGCCTGAAAGGGCCTCATTAAGTTGATTCCAACATGAAATGGCCATGTTCCAGTTCAGACACCAAAGTTAGACTTGCTGAACTACAAAACAGGTATTTTAAGTGACAATGGCCAATTACGGAGCGTTTTGCTCCCTGCTGAATAAGCGAAGAGATCTCTGTGGATGAGCAATTTACAAAGACCAGCCTGTTTCAAACAGCCACTTAAAAAAATTACAGCATTTTAATGTTGGTATCAGTGAATGCCATCAAGATCCCAACAGGATACACTCAGAGATGGGCTCTAGGTGTAAATATAGATTCAGGTTTGAGCCGCTTTTAGTACGTGCAGTACATATGACAGTGTCACGCCTAGACATTTAAACGAGGAAGCTCCAGGAGAAGGAAGGGGCTACGTCTTGTGTTGACAGCACTTTCAGGCTTCAGAAGGAATAGGGTACGGAGTAGAAAAGATAATATTTTGACCTTGATTCCCATGGGGGTCATCAAGAGTGCCACCAAGAACATAGCATTTATCCACGTGAAGTGTACTTTGGATTATGAAATCCCATGCTCAGTGCATGTGCGTATTAATATGGGGAAATAGAGCCCACCAACCCACACACTGTGAAATACTGAACGCAGGCATATTACATTTGTACAACCAATCTCCAGTCACAGCGCTGGACCCACAAGCAAACGCAGGGTTAAACCCTGTAAACAAACATGACCAGAGCAGAGAACTCGCAAAAATAATCAGAAAAAGAGTGTGTAAGCTCTGGGTGAACTGTGTGTGGCTCGGTATAATTTAAAGTCTGAAGCAGGCTGTTTACGGAGGGGAAGAATGCTGCTGTGGGGTTTGATCCTTGTGGTTGTTTGACCACAGCATGTCACGTATGTTTCATTAAGAGAATGAACTGCTTGCTTATGGAAGATGGTTAAAATATATCCCGTTTAAACAAGCTCAACCATGACGGGTTTGAGTCCAGCTCCGGGTGACTGTCTGTGAGGAGTGTGGTGTGTTCTCCCTGTGTCTGCGTGGGTTTCCTGCGGGTGACTGTCTGTGAGGAGTGTGGTGTGTTCTCCCTGTGTCTGCGTGGGTTTCTTCCGGGTGACTGTCTGTGAGGAGTGTGGTGTGTTCTCTCTGTGTCTGCATGGGTTTCCTCCGGGTGACTGTCTGTGAGGAGTGTGGTTTGTTCTCCCTGTGTCTACGTGGGTTTCCTCCGGGTGACTGTCTGTGAGGAGTGTGGTGTGTTCTCCATGTGTCTGCGTGGGTTTCCTCCGGGTGACTGTCTGTGAGGAGTGTGGTGTGTTCTCCCTGTGTCTGCGTGGGTTTCCTCCAGATGACTGTCTGTGAGGAGTGTGGTTTGTTCTCTCTGTGTCTGCGTGGGTTTCCTCCGGGTGACTGTCTGTGAAGAGTGTGGTGTGTTCTCCCTGTGTCTGCGTGGGTTTCCTCCGGGTGACTGTCTGTGAGGAGTGTGGTGTGTTCTCCCTGTGCCTGTGTAGGTTTCCTCCGGGTGACTGTCTGTGAGGAGTGTGGTGTGTTCTCCTTGTGTCTGCGTGGGTTTCCTCTGGGTGACTGTCTGTGAGAAGTGTGGTGTCTTCTCTCACTGTCCATAGGTGTGAGTGAATGTGTGAGTGTGTGTGTTGCCCTGTGAAGGACTGGCGCCCCCTCCAGGGTGTATTCCCGCCTTGCGCCCAATGATTCCAGGTAGGCTCTGGACCCACTGCGAACCTGAACTGGATAAGGGTTACAGATAATGAATGAATGAATGAATGATTCACTAAAACTAGATACTGTATACACAAATCCATTACTAAACACTGAGCCGAGTCTTGGTGCCTATGATTTCGAGGAAAGATCCTGTAATCTAGGACCACGGGCGTGCTTCTGTAGTCTGCACCAGTCCTGTGTATCAGGCTCTCTGCCAAATTGGTGTGTAGATTGTAGCTGTCCCCCTTATCTTTCCGAACCCAAAGAAACTGCTGAACGAGTGATCTCCTTTTGATCAACAAGCTCTTAGGATGGATGCCATCACTTATTCCATGGACAGGTGTCACGCTCTTGAATGGGGGTCAGGGCTCCACAGGCGGTTCTGGCAGCAGCAGCCGTTCCACAGCAGCTGGGCAAACGTGATTGGGTCGAGCTCTTGTGTTCCCGGGGCTTCGGTAAACAGGATCTGTGGAGTGTGCTAGTTCAGCTGGTCCAGCTGTAAGGAACTGATCCCTGTCCCTGCCCACTGGTACACGCCCTCGCTTTCTGTACCCCCATTAAGATGTTTTGGGAACCGGGGGCTCTAGACGGAAGCAGGTACCCTGGTTTTGCCTCGGCTGCTGGCGGACAAACCATCTCATTTGGTCCAAACGAGCCTTTGGAATAATTCTCTTGACAAGCGCCTGTAAACAGCCAGACTGCTGGGAGATGATGCCCTTAATGATAATGACGCTGATGCTCAAAAAGTAATTTCAAAACAATCCTGCAGCTTTATCCCTGGGAACATTTGCACCGAATCAGACATTTATGCTTAGGCAGGGTTTTTTTATGGACCAACTGAGACTTGTTTCCTTTCCTCGAGCCTGTTAGGGTTGGATTAGTGAACCCACCAGAACACAATGCCGCAGAGGATCCGACGACTCTGCCTCGTCTTGTTAATCCGTCGGTTCCTGCTTCTTGTGATTCCCGGTGCCACGTGTTTTACTCTCCATGTGTCTCTTGTGTTCTGGTTGAAGCCCCGCCCTTTTCTAGTCATGTGATCCTCCCCCAGTGTTCAGGTCTTCCTCACGGTCACACGTATGAGATAAGGACCCCCGTGTTTGCCTCACTCTTGGTCTGCTCTTGTGTTCTTCTAATCTTTGTTTCTTTGAATTTGTTGGTGATGTTACTCTGAGCTTGTGTGTGTTTCATTTAATAAAAGTTACATCTGCGTAAGCGTCTAGCCTCTGACTGACACCATCCATGTCACAGAAACACAGCAAAAGGTAAAAATCAGCTTCCAAGACAGTGCAATGCAAACTACAGAGAGGAAGGAAACAGATGAGTGAGGAGAGAATATCAGGGCTAATGAATCGCAGGCTAAAATACATTTGCTCCATAGCGGGTGGTAGAGAGAGAGAGAGAGAGAGAGAGAGAGAGAGAGAGAGAGAGAGAGAGAGAGAGAGAGAGAAAGAGAGAGAGTGCATTTTGCAGAGTGTGAAGGCTTCAAACGATTCCAACACTAAGGAAAGAATGCCCAGGTTGCAAATAGCAGTGGGAGCTAAAAATAGCCTCATTAAGCATTCGCTTTTCATTGTGTTTCTGTGTGCAAGATTCGGTCTCTCTTTCTGGCCCACACTGATTACACCCCCACTGCCCATGCACTGCATCACTTCCTTCATGCGCTGTCCCTCGTTCATAGCCCCAGGGAACCAGACCTTAAGCGCTGTATTGGGACACAGCCCATCTCGATTAAACCAAGCAGCATCACACCAGCTGAGCTCTGGTCTGAACGGTCGGCCTTGAGTGGCGCTCATCAGCAGCTGCAGCACCACAAATCCAGCACCTGCAACGGTTCACTGGCTTACTCCCCCACCACAACCTGTTTATAGCCCTAAAAAGGGTTCTTCAAGGTTCCTATATACAGGCACTGGTTAAATATAGCAGCATAACACACAAGGAGCCAGCTGAACGCATGCACAGCTTGTG
The DNA here is from genome assembly GCF_029633855.1 of Hoplias malabaricus. Taxonomy (NCBI): domain Eukaryota; kingdom Metazoa; phylum Chordata; class Actinopteri; order Characiformes; family Erythrinidae; genus Hoplias; species Hoplias malabaricus. Next base: position 22,629,819 of record NC_089804.1, on the reverse strand, counting down.
TTATTGGAAAATAATCTTTTATACATCACCAAGCCAGAAAGCACTTTATAGAGTTTAATAAATGAATTTAGCCTCCTGTGCTTGTATTATTTAAACAATTCGGACTTTCAGAGTCAGAAGCACGTTTACGTAAGAAGGCAAAGACGAGGTTAAACGGAGGACAGGGGGAAAGCGCTGCTGTGGTGTCTGATCCTTGTGCAGGTCAAAGACCACAGAACTGTGTACAATTGTGGACAAAAGGTAGGAAATGTCCCTATTAATAAACCCAATGATCCCACCTGAGAGAAAGGTTGTTTTTTTAAGCCGTTATATAAATCATCGCCTGCGACTCACGTCAGGAAACGTATAGAGTGCTGTGTACTGCCGTGTGAACGGCCTAGAACCGTAAATACTAATGAACAGAGTGATATATAGGGCTTTCTGAGACGAGGGTTAAGTCACGGCCCATCTGATGTTTTATAGTTGCCGAGAATTTACAAAACAATGAGCTTGTGCAGAACAACAATTACTTCGTTCATTATGTGGGTGCGGTCAGTTTAATTCCATCAAGTAATAAGGGTGGACTGATGCTGTGTGTCTGTGAAAGGTCACTCCAGGTTTACAGACAGAGGAAGGAGAGATTAGAGAGAGAGAGAGAGAGAGAGAGAGAGAGAGATAGAGAGAGGAAGAGAGAGAGAGAAAGAGAGAGAGACAGAGTGTGAGAGAGAGAGAGACAGACAGAGAGACAGAGAGAGAGAGACAGAGAGTGAGAGAGACAGAGAGAGAGAGAAACAGAGACAGAGAGTGAGAGAGACAGAGAGAGAAACAGAGAGACAGAGAGTGAGAGAGACAGAGAGTGAGAGAGTGAGAAAGACAGAGAGAGAGAGAGAGAGAGAGAGAGAGAGAGAGAGACAGAGAGAGAGACACAGAGAGACAGAGAGAGAGAGCTGTTCTGCAGTCTTCACCACAGATCAGTCGAGGCACACGGAAGTCGACTGAGGCTTTACCCACTCGTGGGACCTGCGCTACACCAGAATCCTCTCATTAATTTGGGAGTAAAACCAGGGCATGCTGCACCTGTAATGAGGCGGCGTACGCGAGGTGGGGAAAACTGGGAAACCGGGAAAAAAGATTTTTCCAGAGATCAGAGAGTGATCTTTTGGGCTATTTGGTGTGCGGTGTAGTCAGCCAGACTCGAACGCCTCCTCCAGTATTTACACGACCCCACGCTAACGTGTGCCTCCCTCCGTTTACCTGCATCTTTATCCGATCCAAATACAATATTAAAGACTTCCCCTGGTCTCGCAGAGGGAAAATTGAATTGGATGACGGTGGTAGAGATGGAGAGAGCGATATTGCATATTTTAACAGTTGGCTTTTTCTCCCCCTTTCTTGCTTGTTCTGTTTTTTTCTTCGGCAGGGCTAAAAATAGATTGGCATGGAAACCCTACACATCATGCGGCGGTGTGTAGGCTCTGGGTGAAATCTGCAGCTGAAGAGTACTACACACACTTCTTTACTACACACTCGTCTTTACTGCACACACCAACACAGATGCACCGAGCCTCGGTGTCGCCCCTGAGATCCGTCTGTGGCCGTCCGTATGGCCACGCGCGGTGGACGTATGTCAGCGCACGTGACGTCACCGCTGCCTTGTTGCTATGGGATCTTTCGGTACGTTTCTCTGTGTCTGCAATCTACAGTAAGGGTCCAGTTATAGATACAGAAGAATGTCCTACTGTCACTGTCAGAACAACACCTGCCATCTCCTAAACAGTGCCACCATTTTACACCACTCAGCACCGCCAGCAAATCGCCCTGTTTCTACCATCATTATCTGTTTTATCAGCTCCACTGACGTACAGCAGCACTTTGTAGTTCTACGATTACAAACTGGAGTCCGTCTGTTGCTCTGCATACTGCTTCACAAGTACCAGCTCAACCTTCGGTGGCCCTGACTGTTGCAGAACAGGGTGAAAGGGGTGAACGACGTGTGCAGAGCAACAGACGGAGCGTACGGTCAGTGGAGCTGATGAAGACTCTCGGACCTCTCCTCAGAGACCGACCTGTAAGGAGAGCAGAGACTGGGTGGATCCCCCTGCAGACCCTCATCTGGGCTCAGGAGAAATGTTAGGGCGGACGGAAAGTACCGGCGCTGACAAATGGAGGCAGTGTTCAGAAGGTCCTCCATCACAGAGCACCAGGGAAAGAGTCGTTTGTCATGATGCGCTGATGTGTCCAAAACTAGTTTCCATGGCAACCCTTGGCGATAGGCCGCATGCCGTATTGATGTGCTGCTGAATCGATAGCTCAGCGTGTTCTCTGTGTGTACTGTATGTTGGCCCTTGATACAGAACAAGCTCCAACTCGCTTCGTGCTCGAATCAAACGCTGATGAAGAGATAAAACCCTGAACGCAGGTTACAAAGCTCACCACAAACCAAACACTGAGCATCAAACCCATCACAGCAACAGACGGGTCCACCTCCTTAAAGAACTCCCACATAAACATATGTTAACCCTTAAAGTCCCTGAGCAAATCCCTTTGTTTACTGCATGAACAGACTGATGTGGGGATCTGGAGCCCACCAACCTACACACAGTGAAACAAGACCAACCAGATAGTTTCAGTTGGAAAAGCTGGGATAAAATGAGCCATTCTGATTGAGTGTGGCGAAGTGCCCTTTAAAATACACTTGATTCCCACTGTTTCTATTTATTTACTCCAACGTATCTGTAGTTGTATACATTTCATTTAAGGGTTAAAGTCCTGAGCTCTCACAGCACAGAGCCGGAGACTGATGATGCATGTGGTGAAGTGTGTTTCTCTGTTTTTCTCTGCGAGCCTCTAGCACAGCAGAGGCACTATAGAGTTGCTGGGCCACAATCAAAAACCTCCAGCTCACAGTTCCACTGTCTGTAAACACAGGAACACACACACACGAGCGTGCTCTTCTCACCTCAGGCTGAGACCCGATGGAACCTGACACTTGCTGGATTACACATCGTGTCCACCACTCAACACTGTGGGGGATTTCTTACCACATCCAAACAAATCAGGGGCTTTTTATGGGCTCTAATTGGACGGAGCTTGTTATTTTGTCACCTGAGGAGGAGTGTGTGGACCATGAGGTCGAAGACAGGACCTCCAGCAGGACCACCATGCTTTTAATGCAGGAGTACAACAATAAATTACAGAGCTTAATGCTGTACCTGCTGAGTTGTGTAAATACTAGAGGAGCTTCGTGTACGGTTCGATGGGAGCCAACGGAAGAGGGCTGTGATGAAGCAAATGGACAGATGCACAGATCAAAGAATGGATGGATGAACTGATAGACTGGGGGAGAGGCTGGTGGTGTGTTTCTGAGGCAGATTTTTATGATCACCTCAGCTTGCCCAGGAGCTGAATTACCACAATGAAAAAGTGATTTACTGACATAAGTCATGATAAAATTCAGAGTTAGGACAAACTAAGCTTGAAGTTACATGACTAAATCATATATATCAGTGGGCGGCACTAGGGACCTGGAGGTTGTGGGTTTGAGTCCCGCTCTGGGTGACTGTCTGTGAGGAGTGTGGTGTGTTCTCTCTGTGTATGCGTGGGTTTCCTCCAGGTGCTCCGGTTTCCTCCCACAGTCCAAAACACGTTGGTAGGTGGAAAGTGGATTGGAAAGTGTCCGTAGGTGTGAGTGTTTGAGTGAATGTGTGAGTGAATGTGTGTGTTGCCCTGTGAAGGACTGGCGCCCCCTCCAGGGTGTATTCTTGCCTTGTGCTCAATGATTCCAGGTAGGCTCTGGACCCACCGTGACCCTGAACTGGATAAGGGTTACAGATAATGAATGAATGAATCATCCATTCATCCATCCTGCATAATCACTTCATCCTGTTCGCAGTGGGTCCAGAGCCTACCAAGAATCACTGGGAACACACATTTGACAGAGCGGCAGTCCATAACACATCAGAGTGACGTACAACTATCCGCTAAACTAAACCCACCAGAGAAAACACCTGTTTCGGAGCTAAACAACTAAAACTGTCTGGTCATTTAAAAGGCTAAAATGTGCTACGTGACTAACAAAAAAAAAAAATCAACGTCAAATAAATACGTTGTGGTAAAGTAAATTTGCCGCGCTGGCAGTGGTCAGTGCGGAGGACAGGTGTGGGAGGCTTCATTAGACACACTCAACATCTGTTAACATTGTGAAGTCCAATGGCGTCCCCGCTGTTTGAACTTAATTAGACAGCTGGAGAGAGAGAGAGAGAGAGAGAGAGAGAGAGAGAGAGAGAGAGAGTGAGAGTCTTGACCCGAGCGAGTGCCTGGATGGCACTGTGCTAAATTTAACCCTTCACATGCCTACTAATCCCACCCACTTACACTCCTCAGGAACACATACAGTAAAGGAGAATATTAGCAAAATACAATTGTGATTGTTTTAATACATGACTGCAATTAGCCTGGCAGTGTATAAGCCCTTCTTAGAGTACCACATTAAACAATGTTTTATTTTTAATACAGAATTCTCTATCATTCATTATAATGTAAACAATTAACCAAGGTAAACGTGTCCCTTTTTACTATGTGTAAAATATTCCTGTGACTAAATAAAACAGAGGCAAGCTGCTTGTGTCTTTGTATTTGCACAGTGCATGGAGGGGGCATTGTTTATATTTCAATGCACTAGGCCTAAAACCTGACCACCAAGCATAACCCACATACACACACACACACACATGCAATGCTGCAGCTGGCTGAATAGAGTAATGACAGCACTGCTTTGCTGTGCTATAGAGAAACGCGTGTGTGTTCTCCCGGAGATAAAAACTGACGCATTGTGTGAGTAAGGAAGAGTGACAGAGGTCATCCTCTCTCACCCCAGCTGGGGTATCAGTCTCAGGTTACTGACACAAGGCTCAGATGGATATGGGCCACAATGGTGTCCATTAGAACCATGCAGAGGCCTGAAACTCATGAAAAACTTATGACGTGAAAAGACGAGCTGTACATCGCAACACTTCCTTTAAATACACTGCTGCTTAGCCTCTGGACATCGGACCCACCACACAGTGTCCAATCATTCATATTACCTTCTTAGTTCTACAATCACGGCTCATTTTCTCAGCTCCACTGCCCGTACGGCTGCACTTTGTGGTTCTACAATTACAGACGGTAGCCTGGGTGTTGCTCTGCATACTGTCTTTCACCACCAATACGGGTGGTGGGTCATCGTCAGCGCTGCAGTGACAGGGACATGGTACTGGTGTTGCTCTGGTACGAGTGTGGCTGAGTGATGTGTGTAATTCTACGTAACTCTTAGAACTTGTAATTGCTGCTGGCATTAACAGTAATATCTATCTTAATGTTATTCATTATGTACTTTACAGTTAATAACCAAGTGCCATGTAACAGCTTATCTTCGCTTGGAAAAGAAATACCCCACAAGCTCTAATATTCTTTAGCGCAAATGACAGCAGAATTATAAAAAGCCCCATTACTTCTTTAACATTAATAATGTTTAACATGTAAAGCATTAAACAAACAGGGCTCGTGCTGTTATATAAACGTGAAGGCTACTGAATCATGCTCATGCTGCATAGTCAAATATCACAGCAGTTTCCCACAGAGAGGTGAGGAGAGAGAGAGAGAGAGAGAGAGAGAGAGAGAGAGAGAGAGAGAGAGACAGAGAGAGAGAACAGACACTGACAGCTTCATCATGAACAAGAACCCTAGTGTGGCTCTTTACAGCAGAGTTCTTCTAACTTTCACAGTACATTTGTTTAAAGGGGACATATTCTATGCCTTTCCCACAATGAAACGTCTGTGGTCTGCTTTGGTCAAAATCCCACAAAGATGTAACACCACAGCAGTGTTCTCCCCCTGTCTAAACAGCCCTGTTCAGAACGCCCGCTTTCAGCACCTGTTCCTTTAAATGATAATGAGCCGCTCACTGTTCACCCCGACCCCGAGTGTACAGCAGTGAGGAGCGAGGAGCAGAAGCTCTGGTTTTTAGCTGTTTTCGCTCTGTTCTCTTTCTTCTCTGTTTTTACTCAGTGCTCTTATTTCTCCACACTCGTTATGTTTGTTTTGCGCACTGTTTAACCTCGTCTTTGCGCTCTTTCACATAAACTCAGGTCCAGCTCTTTGATTGGAGAGACTCAGACAAGGAGGAGGGGCAGCTGTAAATTCTCTACACTGTACATCCGTCTGTTCCTTGTTTCCTGGGAGGGCTTTTAACAATATATCCACTTTAAGAGCATGTGTGGCCAAAAACAGCCCAAATGATTGGTAGGTTCACTCTCTCTCTCTCTCAGATCTGCCTCTCAGTGTAATATCCAGAGCTGGGGACACTTGCTATAGACAATAGTCATAATATAGACTGTATTTTCCCTCTATTTATGTGTGATTTTTCTGCAGTCCATAATCAGAAAACCAGTCCTGGTTTTACACACAGTGGGGTGAGTGAAGCCATCCACAAAGTCCAGTCTCAGATACAACTAGCTGTAATCAGAACACCGACCAGAAATGCGAGGGTCTGAAACGGAACGAGATGATGAGATTCACTGCAAAAGAAATGGTCAGTTTTCACAGACACACTGTGCTCAACACATCTGACATCTGCGCTACAGGAAACCATTCAGCACCAGCGTGCAGTCAGCTTAGAAACCCGCACAGATTTAAAGCAGTCAAATTAAGCCCGTACTGTGAACTTTTTTAATGAGCAATCCAAATACGAATGATAATACTGTCAATCAGGATACCCAAGAGACTCACACAATCTCACCCACACACACACACATTTCAATACAGGTCCAAATTGCTTCATCTAGTCTATAAACAGCTATCGGTCCCTTAAAACAGCTGTGTGCAAAAATAGGGAGAGTGCATCTGAGGGCATAATTCTCATTTTATAAACCGTAACAACATGTTTGCTTTGAGCATGGTACCAAAACACTTCCTTAAAAGAGACGTTATGAAAAAATGTGCTCATTAATTTCAGGGTCTGGAGCCAGCCAACCCACATACAGTGAAACAAGGCCACCCAGTTCATTTCGTATGGCCGGCCTAAGTCAGAAAACATGACATAAAACGGCAGTTCTGATTTGTGCTGCTTCAGTCATCAAGTGCAGGGGCTTTATTGTTGCCCCGCCCCCTCAGCAGACTTCCTCCAATCACAGTGCTGGTGAGAACGAAGAAGAAAGAGAACGGAGTGAAAACGGCTAAAAACCAGAGCTTCTGCTCCTCACTCCTCACTGCTGTGCACTCAGGGTCGGGGTGAACAGAGAGCGGCTCATTATCATTTAAAGGAACAGGCGCTGAAACAGGCTCTGAACAGGGATGTTTAGACAGGGGGAGAATGTTGCTGTGGGGCTTGATCCTTGTGATATTTTGAGCAAAGTACATCAGAGACGTTCATTAAGACCCCAGAACCGTGTCCCTTTAAATATCATCAGAGGAGCCAGGATTTAATGGGACATATCCATGCTCAAGCTCTCTTTCTACCAATGGCTCTGTGGGTTTTGATGCTCATCATCAGCTGCCATTAACCCTGATTAGTTTGGTGGAAATACATCATCACATTTTGCTGCAAAACTGCTGAATCAAGCAAAGTACTATTAGTGTTACTGCACCACAATGATAACCAAACCAATAACTACACCTCACTTCTGATAACACCAAACCCTTCTCACTGGTTTTATTCTAGAAAAACGACAATGACACCAACAGGATCATGGGAAAATCTATAACAAGCAAATGAAAGCTTCCAGAATGTGCATCTGCAGTAGAGCTAAGGAACAGAGAACTGAAATGACCATGGCCAAACTCAGTGCAGGAATACGAAGTCCTCTTATAAAACCAGCTCCTGACCATAAATAACCACGCTCAGATGGGCCAAAGCGTCAGTGAAATAATCCTGAAGGCGATTTGATAGATCGTCCAGTTCCCCAAGGGCAAATCCCCTTTGACTTATTCTCTTCTAGCATCAAACTAAAGTACAGATATGACAGAAATACGTGTGCTCGTCCAACACAGAACGCAGGCTTTATTTGGCCATGTCTCATTCTGGGAGGCCGGTGGGGCTGGCGTTGACAGTTATAAGCAAAAGTGACAAGGAGAACAAGGAGTTTGTTTCATCGTTCATGTAAGAAGAGACTGCACTTACTGAGTCTCCTGCATCTTCTCAATCCGTCCATGAGGGGAATATAAAGGAATAATCACTATACTTCAGATCGTCAGCTAATCATTGGCGGAGTAGTTCGGCCTCTCAGAAATAGGTTGATTTCAATGTAAATCTGTTTTTAAAATGCTGCTTTTCATTGCACTAATTATCTTTAACCTAATCTGCCAACAAAATCTAATGACTCACAGTTTTCTTCAGGACACTAGCTATCTAGTTAGCCAAGGCTCCATCTGCGAGATGACAATCAATAACCCGAACGGATCTGTTTCCTTCGGTTTATGGTGTGACTGCAGTGAGATGTGCTGATTTTTAATGTGTGTAAATATGACTAATGGCCCCTGAAGACGGTCCAACAACTGGGAATAAGCTGCTTCACAGCATCGTAACTTAAAAACGTAAAGTCCTCTGTTCGCAACACACACGGGCCCAAATATGCTTTGTTTATGGCTAAGTAATTTTAGATTTAATCCTGCCCTGAAATTCCTAAAGGAATTATGGGAATTATGCATTCAGCAAAGCATTTTAACTGAGCCATTATAACAAAAGTCACTCATCAGCCATTTTTAATGTTTAGTAACATTGCTTATTGTTCATCTTATCAGTGGAGGTTTTTCAGTGTCTGTGAACATACGTTTCAATATAAAACCCAAGCCTTATAAACAGAAGAAATCAGCGGCGATTGCTCTAAGACTGCAAGGGAAGCTCAGCTTCCCCTAAAATGTCAAAAATAAGTTATCAAATATATACTGTTGTGTGTACATGTCATTGAATAAATATGCACTACAACGCGCTCAACTTTTGTTCAGAATCAGCTTCTTATCACTGGTAAAGACGCGGCTTTCCTCTCAATCATTCCCGCAGCTTCACGGTGCTTTAAACAGTGTGGACGCTGAGTGTCCACAGAGTTCAATAGTGAAGTGCAGCGAAACGAGACGGGTCATTGGATAAATGCTGGGCCTTGTCCCGCACATCGGACGCTCAGCGTCTCTGGGGGTCTATGGGGCAAAGGGCTGGTCTCGGCTGGCCCGGACGCTCAGCTTCTGCATGATGATTGGATGATCTGTCTGAGGCTGAATACCTTTTTGATTGACAGCGTAATGAGCGAATCAGCGATCCTTTGGTGTAAAGATCTGTGGGAGCATTACATTTTTATTCTGTTCTGAGTTGAACCGGAGACTGTTTTAAACCTCTTAGCGACATTTTCTTTGTTAAAAACGACTAGTGACAAATCGAGCTTCTATTTCTGGTGGGGCTTTTGTAGCTGCTTGTGTTTGGAGACTGACTTCTATCACTCTTTCTGACTTCTATCGCAGTTTCTGTCCAGCGGATGCTGCTGAGCCCCTCCACCATCACAAAGCACTCACAGGCGGACACACTTCACATGGGCCAAGGCCGTTTAAGCAGCCTAGCTCTGCTGGCCATCGAGAGGACACTAGTTAAGTCCCTGGAAAAGACGCCTTGTGGTACAACAGGGTCACAGATCAGGGTCACAGATCATTCCAGTAGGACTGGAAGAAATGCTTTGGTCAAAATACCACAAGGATCAAGCACCACAACAGCACTGTCCCCTGTGTAAATGAGCCACTCGCTGTTGTCACCTTGACCCAAGCCCATAACAGTGAGAAGTGAGGCGCAGAAGCTCTGGTTTTTAGCCCTTTTCACTCTATTCTCTTTCTTCTCCGTTTTTACTCAGTGCTCTTATTTCTCTGCGCTCGTTTAACCATGTCTTTGCGTGGACAACACAGGACAGATGTAGCACACAATCAGAAAGGCTTGTTTTATTAGTTATTTTCTGACTGGCACATAACAAGAAATTGACTGGGGGGTCCTGTTTCACAGTGTGGGGGCACACTGTGAGGCCCTAGATGCATGTATTACTGTGCACATGCCCTGGCAATGTCCTATTTTGAGGATATGTCCCTTGAAGCAGCTTTTAAGAAAATGTCACATATATGATTTGTCACTGAAAGGGTGCTATTTATCTCCAACACTGCTTTATTCAGAAAAGCACCTTCTCTTTCCTACGACCTTGTGATGTCATTGAGCTACAGATTTTAGGGGTGAGCATTCACCCCTCATGTGGTTGCTGAGATGCTGCCACCTGCCCCGGGACCCAGTCCCACATGTCGACTCGATGTTAAAGAAAGTACAGAGCGATACCGTGTTAATGCTACACCACACTGTGTATACACTCACACCACAGGGACTCGGGTCAACAGGGAAGAACGGGACGTCAAACGCAACACGGCGGCACATCTTAGTCAGCAAACAGCCCGTCTCCGGCTATCTGATTCGGTGCAGGCATCAGAGAGGCAGCAGTGGGGCAGAGTGAAGGATGAGAACGCTTCTGCAAAGGGAAGGTGGCATGAGCCTCACAAGCCTAAAACAGGAGAGTCAGCTGTCGCACTTCACGAGGCGAGGCGCACCTGCCAGCGAGGTGAAACATGCCTCTCTCCTTTCATCTGAGGCCCGGGAACATGGCCTGACTCAACAAAAGGTGTGGAGCTGAGCACCTGGGGGGGGAACCAGACTCAGATGGAGATTAGGATTCAGCGTTGTGAGTACAGATGAGTCATGGCGTTTTACAAACACATAGACAAATAGAAAAGCCAGCGAACCCATTCCCCTCTGCAACTAAGTCCTTATTTCAGTTTAAATCAGTGGTGCCCCAAACTACAAACCTGCAGTACATCCGTCCTGTCTATTTCATCTATTTAAGCCCTTCCCTGTAAGAGTGAAGGTATTGAAGCATTCGGAAACACAAAATGAAATGCAGGACCACACCATAACCTCTGTCTGTTTTCTCTGATAAAGCTGCTGATATGATTTTATCTTTTGTTAATACTTTTCTAAGTCAAAGACGGACATCGCTGACTTCTGCTCTGCTTGAAGGTCATCCATTTGGGAGTGTCCATCCCTCGAAGGGGAGACAAACCGTAACGTATCATTTATAACCTACCCTCATAGGGAACGCTTTCTCCTTTTAAGAATGGTTGCGAGAACGAGGGCAGCAGTACTGGTGAGCAAAAAAAGTGTGTCCTTATTAGAGGAGATTGTGCTCCTTCTGTGCAATTCCTACCGGGCCTGAGATTAAATAGGATGTGTCAGAGGGGAATGAGCACATGGGCAGGCGGTCTAGATTAGCATGCTCATCAAGGGGTTGAGGGGGACGTTGGTGGAGGCATGCTGAGTTGGTACACAGCTTAACTAGTGAAACCGAGCTGTGCCCGGAAGAGCCCAGGCCTTGACTTGACCAGGGCTTGACTGTTGCTATAGAGGATCTCGGTGGCACTCTGACATGCTGAGTGTGTGTGCTGCTGCGATCATGTCGTGTTTGGCGCTTGGACCCTTAGTGTTTTGCCAGCTCGCATTGACCTTCAGCCCCTTGGTCAGTTTTACTCCGGCATCAGATTACACAGGGTGCCTTAAATGTGGTGTATCCGTTCTTTTACCCCCGAGTTCTCTTTCACATTTATCTACTGTCCTGTTTGCATCAAAGGGGCAAGAACTGCGCCCCGAAAACAAGGCTAAACGTCCTTCTTACATCCTCCTACATCAAGCCTTCTCATTAGCATTTTAGCTTTAGCTTCTGATCAGAAGGAGTGACTGCAGTTCTTCTCAATCTGTTATAAACAATTTTACGCACTCAAAGCCCATGCTAGTCAGTCTATCGGGACGGAAGTGTTGGTTACTTCTTTGCGTAGGCTTACTGAGATAAAGGGTGGGTGCTGAGCTGGAGTGAGGTGGGCCATCAGACAGAAATAGAAATGAGAACAGAGGGAGTCATTGGGGGAGGACAGCCAGAGTGAGGGAACAGACACTTCTTGCTGGTTCACAGCTGGTGCCAGGGCACAGCACACTGGTTCCATTAGCATACAATGGCCATCTCACATAGTGATCCCCCAGGGTGTTTCTCAGGGAATTTGTTTGCTATCGTTGAAGCCGTGAAGGAGATGTCTTTTTCTTGGCATGATTCTGAGATCAAATGTATCGGTGTCACCTCAGCCCAAGGTGCTATAACCACTTTACCACCTGAACACAGGCTTTTGTTTCCGACGTCATGGGATTTCCTGTCCCATGATGTGCGCCTGCTGTATCATTATCAGAAAACTGACAGCTGCAAGTAGAAGCTGGCCTTGTGAGGTCGGCAGTTTCTTATACATCCTTTTCAACCTTCCAGCTGCCAGTAACCTTCACGGTTTCCAGAGAAGGAGAAAGGCGTAGATGCCAGAGATGAGGCAGTTCAATAGTAACCTCACCCTCCCAGTGCAGGACACTGAAGACGAATCTACAAAGTCCACTTCTGAATTTCTGCATCTGTGCTTTCTTGATGTCGACTGAGTAATTTGGAAAGGTATAAGGTAACTTCCTGGAACTTACTCACAAGCTCACTTACTTTTATCTGTGACCTACACTTCCTGGGTTTCTCTCCTATGGCCAACTCACAAGTTGAAACATACATCTAAACTAAAACATACCTGGTCTTATGAGTCGAATATGACTTTAAGTACAGGTATAACCAGACGCATCCCTAGAACACATCTGGTGAAACAGCACTAAATGTAGATAGCTACTGGGTACATGAAGGTGACTGTTCCCTGAGAGGCCTAAATGCAGTACCGTGCTTATTAACGAGGCCAGACGTGACCATTTGTCTTCATTATCACATCGCACTCGGGGTGTCACCCTGACTGGTTCTAGCAGAACAGAGCCACGGTCTGCTCCTCCCTCGGAAAGAG